>NW_009260403.1:520521-540295 GCF_000687185.1 Egretta garzetta | reverse complement strand
GGTCGAGTCCCCAGCCCTGGGGGGATTTAACAGCCGGGCAGAGGCGGTGCTGAGGGCCAGGGTTTAGTGGTGGACAGGTACAGTTGGGCTCGATGATCTTAAAGGTCTTTTCCAGCCAAATGACTCTATGATTCTACATGTGCTGTTACTACTGGGCAGGTGTCACCGAGTCCTGCAGCCTAGGTGTGAGGCTTCCTCCTGCCCCTTTAATCATCCCACGCACAACCTATGGATACCCAACTGTTGAGGTACACTACCTTTAACAGGGTGAAGTTCTCAGCTATTAAGCTTCTTTCTGAAAGCATTTTTTGGAATGCTGCAAAACCTGGTATTTTTTAAACACCTAATGACTACAAGTTTTCCCAAACCGATTTACTCAGTTCTATCTCCTCCTGGATACACACTGCCCAATGGAAATGTGCAGCTTCTGTCAAAAGCCTTGGCACAATCTAGAACCTGAAGCATGGAGAACCACTGCCCACACCATGCAAGAGCCTATCACAAAAGCACTAGCTGTTGATGTCCTTCCATCAAATGTTGTAGTCACCACCGTACTAGTGAAACATCCAGTAAGTACTTCAGACAGAATAGAAACCTTCTCCTGGTGAGTCATCAGGGTTGGGTGGGTTTTTTTTTTTTTTGGCACCAATACAGATCAGAGTAAATTAACAGACATGCAGGAAAGCTCTCCTCCTGCATCCCAAATCTCTAAAGCCATTTTTGGACTTCTACGCATGAACCACTGAAACAACAACAGATGAAGAGACAGTTTGGTTCCTGAAAAGGACTGGCCAAAGGCCTTAAATCTTGTACTCCTGTCAAAATACATCCAAAGATATCATATGTGAAATCTATCGAAAGCGGAGTGTTAAAAAATTAAATCAACCTAATTAGGTAGACAGCTAGCCCTACCACACTTTATTAAGTAGTTATGAAGTGACAAAGGTAAAAAGCATACAGGCTCTAGAGATCAGCAACATTTGCATTTGAAACTACACCAAGATCATGTATTGGAGGGTGAAGCGAGTGAAAATTAGATAAAATGCAAGTTCTTCTAATGTTCAAAGAGTGCCTTGAAGGTGTAGGATGTTTTTAGCTATTTTAGCATATTTTCTTTAGAACCACACATTAGGTTTGTGGTTTTATTGTACTCTTTTGCTTCCAAGTCTTGAAAGTATTAACTCAGCGTTCTCTGCTTTCAGAAATACTTCTGTATTTTGTTTTACTGTCAAGCCTTGAACTGCAGTGGGCAAGGACGAGATCAGGGCACGTTGCCTCTACGGGGGGAACTGCTCAGGGAGGAACGGTGCCCCAAGACAGGTAAGCGGAACCCACCTGAAAATGCATGCTTTAGGTACCTAGGGGCAAAGGACTGTCTATGTAGTCATCAAAGATGTGGGCAACTGCATGGTCAGACACCAATTTCTGGAGAGCTTTTCTTCAGCAGACACAGAGCAGAGAACTTTGAACAGTACACAACAAATGCGTATGACTGATTTGGACAAATGCAGATGTGTCAGAAGTTACCCCACCATTTACATTCGTTGGCCAAACCCTGATTCTAGTAATTTATTTAACTTAAATCACCACATTGCAGAAGTTATGGAAAAATCTACTAAAAAAAAAAAATCCATGTTTATTTTCATTAGAAAATCTTCACAAGAGAACCTCATTAGAAACATCTTCAACACTCCTACAAAATCATTAATTTTTACCTTTCGTTAGAGCAAAAGAATCATGAAGATGAACGACAGAGATGGCTTCAGCATTCAGACAGCATTCCTTAATGCTGCCTACGAACAGTTTTTAGACGGGACTAAATACTAGATGAGTTCAAGGACAGATAAGAAAAATTTAACTGATATGGAGCCTGTAGCCTAGAGCTCGTATTATAAAACATGCTGCAAAAATACCTAAATGTGTCAAATCCAGAAGGGCTAGGTATCTCGAATGAGATGCCTATCCAAAACATAGCAATGAAACACACTTCAATCAGTACAGCACTGTACTTTGTGAACATAACTGAAATGCTTTTTCAGTTCTGCCATCAACTTCCACAGAGCTAGGACCTATCTCAGACTTCAGTAATTGCGTACGAACACTGACGGTAGCCTCAAATTTGTCTACTTTAAAATCCCCTTTCAATCATCACTAAATGACCACGGTTTAGTTCAAGGCTAAAACATATAGTTCAATCCTAGATTCATATTTTATAAATTCCTATTTCTACCTAAACAAATAATTTACTGTTCTATCTGTCCAGTAGATATTTTGTATGTTCCCGCCCCGTGAATACATCCCATTATCATAATTATTATATGACCTTGAATCCAAGCTAAAACTTACTGTAAGGAACACAGCCCTGCTACTCCAACACATAAGGAAGAGCCTATAGTCCCCTGCAACCTCTCCTTGCCTTCCTTCCCTTCAGCCAGAGTTCAGTTCCCAGCCTGAAGGGCTAAACTGGTTTTAGCTTCTTACATACTTAGTTCTGGCTTTAGGAACTGATCACGGAGGAAGAAGTCAGACTCTTCTTCCCTTCCAGTCAAAAATGTAATCCCCCTGAAGTGAACCCAAAAGTCACTTAGGGCTTTAGCTGCTCCTCCAAAAGAGCTCGATAATGGGAACAGACAGACCGTGCCGGTCACAGAGCACCGAGGGATTCTGCCAAAGTCTGTACCTGGAGCATAGGCTCTAAATATACAGCAACACAATTTTTCCATATCCCAGAATTTTGTGGTTTACTATATATTTGGGCTAGCACTAGCCTAAATAAATGCTTCAACCTCCAAAAAAAAAATCTCTAAATTCTACTTAACAACTACCACATTGTTTCTATCAACAATTTAGGGGATAAAGCAATAAGGCACATCAGTGGCATAGCTGCAAACTTAGTACACCATGTATCAATTTTATGCTAGAGAGCCATAGCAAAAGTACGCTGGGCTGGGCTTCTTTGCACACTGTTTGGCACATCATTTTCACATAAACAGCTTTCACAAACTTTTCCCAATGGGCATCATTTTTTCCTTTTTCAAATAGCGCAAGAAAATGCTGAAGCACATGTACAGCCAAGGGAGATGAAGGAAGTATACCCCGCTGTAACAGCAACAAGCAGCAATACAATTATGAAAGATGTTGTACGTATAAAAAAAAAGAGTAAATATTTAAGGCCTTCCAGATGAAAGGTAGAGCGATATTAGTTTTATATATTTTACATAAAAAGCTATTTCTTACTATTATAGGTAATTAAATATGCTCACTGCAGGGGGGTTGGACTAGATGACCTCTAGGGGTCCCTTCCAACCCAAACCATTCTATGATTCTACGATTCTATGAAACATTTTCTAGGTGAAATGGTGAAGAAGAATGGTGAATGGTCGAAGAAGCTTTTGAACAGGCAAACTTTAATCCTGGTTCTGCAAAAAGTGATAGTCTGCATGCTGAAGGAAGCCATAAACCAGTCACTGCTGTCTCTTCTGGCCTTTGGGCTTTTAAATTCCCTTACTCTCCCTTAGATGCCCAGAAAAAAAAAAAAGAAAAAAAAAAAAAAAAAAGAGACAAGACCTGTCTTGGGCAGGAAAGTAAAATAATCAGAGTAGATAGAAAGATGGAAGACATAGCCAAAGCACCTATGTCCAACTGCTTTTACAACGAGCATTTCTAGCTTGAAAGCATTTTGTCATTGATCAGCTGCACTTTACTCTTTTGCAAAAGGACTTAAATATAACTTTGTGCATTACGCGTGAGTTTGTAGAGTCTGCTTCACCGGGGAAAGAGGCAGCAGCTATGGGAAACACAGCTTGTCTCTCTTCACCCTGCTCCCCAAGCGACCACCGTCTGATGCGGTGTGTGGTCCACATCTCCGGACCTTGCCGTTCAGTCTCAGCAGCTTGTTCCCTACCCCCTCCCTGCAGCTGCAGCCGGGCTGGTTCATCTGTAATTATAAACCATCTTTTACTGTCTCAGATGGGATTTTAGCTTCGCATTCCTGTAGCCCAAATCAAAACTATTCATAAAGAACGCGTAGTTTTATATGTTTAGATAGGACAATCATGATAATCGAGTCTGAGGGCATCAAACCTCATTCGGAAACATCTGTGTCAAACCTGTGACTTGCCCTCTTGCATGATAGAAAGGATTTCAAACACCGTATCTTACAGCTGAACGACAGAGTCCCACACAGCTGTCACAGTGGACATTTACCTTATTTTTCGTCAGTTAAACTGGGAACGACAAGCTTTTTGGTAAAATGTACCAGTAGAGCCATCCTAAAGCAATGACCCGTTTTGCTAACAAGAACCTAGAAAGATCTTATGTCCTAACAGGGCAAAAAAGACACCATTTTACAAGATCTTTTGTGCCACAAAAATGAAATGTCAATATTCTGCTCACATGGTGAACACAAGGCTCTTTTTTTTTTTTTTTAAGAAAAGGGACTAAATAAAAATAGGTGTATTTAGGGTGGTACTCCCACCATCTTAAACAGGTAGACAAAAGGTGAGTTTGTTTTGTCATTTGAAATAACATATCTATTTTTAGAGATTTCAAATGTATTTCAAATTTTAGATCATCACAAAATCCAATTTAAGAAAAATCATTAAAAAGATCATTTTTATGTATGTACTACTTCCTAATAATTTCCACTGAAAAGATAGAAAGAAGTCTTAAGTACGAAGCAAACAGAAAACCAACTGAATTATGGAAGCACATTTGGTAGTAACCACCAAATTTTATACCATCGTGTTGAGGAAGGTGCCTGGCTCAGTTTTTGCTCTTCTCAGCCTGGTTTTTACAGGATTTCAGATATGCAGATAAGGTATCAGGGCTATTCATACTCTTAATATCATTCACGACAGATGACAGCATCAGCTAAATATTGGTAATGAGGCATTTTTTAAGTAATGTCATCTAAATCAGTGGTTTGCTAACTTGCTACACTGGAAGAGACACGTTTTGCAGTTTCATAATATGAAAGAATTTGCAGTGTGTTTTAAAATGACCTTTTGCAGGAGCAACAGTGCTTTTCTCTAGCATCGCCGGTTCCAAGTAATTGTTTTCTAAAGATCACAACCAATTTTAATAAGTATTAACTTGATCAAGGCATGTGCATAAATTTCTGTTGATATAACAGTTAAAGATGGTTTACTAAGATTTTTACACTTTAAATGGTATTGTAACAGAACGGTATTTGAGTAAAATAATCTACTGACCAACCTTCGGTACAGACAAAATAACATACTAATATCATCTAAGGTAACGGTGACTTCATCATGTTTTTCAGCTAGCAGCAGTTATCTAATCTTCTGCAAGCCAACAGAAATACTGTCATTAAACTTTAATCAGATAAAGTTTTCTTACTTTTTCTCCAGCTGTGAAATTTTGTACTATATGCAAGGTACTCAATAACTTTACCAATATTGCACAAGGCTCAGTATTTGGGTTTTATAAGGCCACAGAGAGGCCAGAAGTTGGCATGCAACTGATGACCAAGTGCTCCCTTCCATTTTCAAAAAAAATCAAGACCTTTATTCTATGTTGTTCCTAACTAATGACAGAGATGTTGTATGGGAACATACAGTGCATTTATCCACTTCGGAAGACATCTGACTTTCACATCTACAGAATGCAAAAGCCAAGGACTCTGACTAATGCCAGTATCTATCTGTTGAATTTCCTTTCAGACTATGCAATACTGTTTCTTCTTCAAGAGATGAAATTGTGTAAAAAAAAAAAACCCATCTCAAGCATATGTGTCATGGGTATATATTTAATTCTATACTATGAGAATACAATATAAACTGAAAGCTACTACATGAGAACTTCATTCAACACAAAGAGTTTCTTCCAGGCAGAACACCTACATGTCAGACTATTCCAGGCTGCCATTATGCCTACTGTCAACTGTTCATTTGCCTACAGAATCTGTCCTGTGAAAATGTCACTTGCTGTCACTCAAACACTTAAATTATGCTTGAGATAAAAAGAAAATTAAAGGAAAAAAAAAGATATATACATGAACCAATATAAATGTCTACACTAGAAAATTTATAAAACTTCCATACAAGAATTACTAGCATAAGCAAAAATGCTTTGTCAGAATTATTTAGGTGAGGTTAAATTATATACATTATAATACACGTAATATAAAGGTTTTGTTCGTCTGCACCTGTGGCCAGCTCTCCTTTGCTATTTCCTGTTCCCTTTATCAGGACAGCTATGAAGTGAGATCTCTGTCATGTAGCTACCTTCTCAGAAACTACTACCAAATTATACACAAGATTCAACAATGAAAAATTCCATTTATGTATCAATAGTATAAAAATAATAGCATTTTGTTTTCTAGCATCTAAACAACATGCATCCCAAAGACATTACAGTTACTTTGGAAAATTCATGCTGGGATCTATGTCCTAAATAATTTTACTTCCCATATTAAGGGCTCAACAGATGGATGGAGCTGATCAAAAGAGATGAGATTTTAACTTTTCATGATGCGTTTCAAATGGAAAGTTTATTTCGCCTATTCTTTTCCTAAGCTTAAGTATGTTTGTCCCCACTCTCAGAATGGTACCAATAAACTTTCATACACCGAGGATAAAAACCAAAAGAAATTTAATGAATCCTTTGAAATGATGTAATCTTAAGTTTGGGAGACTAAGTTAAAGCCAACTATGGCAATCACTGAAGCATCTTGGTGAAAAATCTTACCTCTCATTAATATTTTTCAGGAATGTGGTAAAAAAATAAAAATAAACATTCTGTTTTGAATGACAGCTCTGGAGCATCACCACCGGTTTTCAGAGGAAGAGTGGCTCTTTTCTTCGGGAACTTTGCATGAGCATGAATTTAAAAGCATCACTGGTTTTAATTTAGAAGGATCCCAGTTCTGTGAAACGCTTTTAAGAGAAGAGACAAAGATGTCTGAGATTCACTGAGCTGGATCAGCAGAAACTAACTGGGGTAGGGATCTCCCTTTAGCAGAGATATGCCGATAGAGGCCAGATAAGAATTTGAAAAATGACGCTGCCTCGTTTAAAGATAAACCGACAAAACCAAGAATTAGCTTGATTTCAAAGCTCTTATTTCTCATTGCAGGAAAGCTCTTGTGGTTATTCGTGGAATATATAAATTGCAGCTCCTGGTGATACAAGGCCAGATCGGATGTGGATAAACACTGGTGATCCAAGCTGAATGTGCCAACTTCAACCCAGGGCTGTACGCAAAGCCGTGGGAGTGCCAAGAGTTCATCCACTCCCTCCACTGCCTTTACAGAACCAAATTCTTGCTTAACTGGAGACGATTGACAACAGCTCAGCACAGGGTCAAGGAAAGCTCCTGCGCCCTCTCCCTGCACATTAGAACGAGGACAGAAACGAGGAGAAAAGCCAACTTGGCCAGGTCTTTGCTATGGGGACACTTGTGTCTGGGTCAGAATCATCAGCACCAGTTATCCAAACCAACCACTGGCTGATGAAACACAGCACAGACATCTCTCTTTTTTTGTATTTTCACTTTCCTTAACCATTTTGATAGACTCTTATCATGATAGTGGGCCTTCAAGGATGTGAATTTACAGTAAGGGGAAAATAAAACAAATTTAAATAGCAGAATGGAAAAAACCTCCACCTCCACAACCTTTCAGGCCATCTTCACGTAAAGAAAAATAATGGTTTCCTAGGTTTTCATTAGCAGCTACATTTAAATTTCCTACCCTTGAGCTTCTTTTTAGAGCACTGTTTTTTCAGAAGGAATTATAAAAACCAAAATTGAAGATATGAATTTGGTTTGGTCTTACAACAAAAAAAGAATAATTTGGTTTCTTGTAGATACTACATTCTAACTGCATTCTTCTTTTAAATATTTTATGTAATTAACACATAATGACAGTAGTGCTACTACCTGTTATTTTAAACCCATAGCTCTAAGGAAAAACAAAGATGATGTGGCTTTTACTTCACAGAAATTTTGTGATGCATCACAGGAAAACATAAAGATGGATATTTGTAAAACTTTCTAACATCACAAACTGAAATAATAAAAAAACCCCACAACTTTCTGGAGACATCCAGGTTGCTGTGACTGTAAGAAGCCTTAGAGAACTAACTCAGAAGCTGTGTACGTGTATGGCTAGCTTTGCTAAGAAAAATTAAAAGTCAAAAAAGCTGAATTTTAACAGTTTTGATATGATGTTATTAATTTTTAAAAGATGTACTGCAGTATTAGAAATTTTTGCATTATTTAACTTTGAAATGACAATTAAACCACTGAGCTTGATTAATTTGGTAACAAAAAAAATGTGTTGGGAATATTTACTTTTGCTCAGGGTGCCCTCCGTCCCAATTTTTCAAAATGGAAAGCCCTTGTAGTTTGCAGTATTTATTTACAGTATCTACTTCAAAACAAAGTTCAAAATGTCAGCCCATATTTTATCTGAAAATTGTTTCAGAAGGACCAGCTGGAAAAGAGTCAGAGACCGTTGAAAACAAACTTCTTGCTCTGGCAAAAAGTGAAAAACTTGGCAGAAGAGGTACAAAATTTCCTGCTAAGGCAGAGAATGACTTATCTGATTATTATATTTAAACAGTACCCTAAAACTGGGATCTAAAATGTACCTAAAAGTAGTGATGTTGTAGAGCAACATTATAGGAGTATCATCTTTTTTTCCAAAATACTTTAAATAATTTCTGTAATTTCAAATTAATTAGGTTTCCCTTTATTAAATTTAAGAAGGTAGAATTAGTTTATACCTTGCGTTAGAGAAAGTAACTTGGGATTTCACAAAAAACCTACCCTTTCATATTAAAACATGAGAGAGAGAATCGACTGTTCTCAGAAAAACATTAGGGCTTCAGAAAAGACAATTGGGCTCCTTGGCTTTAACGACAATTCAGAAAAAATTGTCCGTCAATCGGGACTGCAGACTGCTTTAGGGAGAAAAATGATGCAACATGACACTGTTCCTTCTCTGTCTTAGAATAACTACAATCAAAACATTAGTAATGACACAGTTCTAAGACAAACTATTTAGAGAAGCACTGTGTATGCAGCGCCAAGTCGTATGTTATATACTTCAGTATAATTAAACAGCCTTATAAATACTGAAGTTTGGATAGTGAGAGGCCCGATTTTGTGCAGTGATATATCATGATTCCCAGAATTACGCAGTTCAGAAAGTTCTCAAAGACTACACAGCTTGCAGCTGGAGGTGGCACAGGGGACTAAACATGTCTATCATTTTATCACACAGTATAAAATTCTATCTAGCTACTGGAATTTTCCATGTACTGTTTAAAAAGATAAAACAGAAGAAACAGATGTAAATCTCACTCACGTTCCTTAAGTCTGCATAACCGGTTTTCTATTTTATTAATGCTATATATCTCTAATATATTTTTGCACCCTTCTACGTGATCAACAACAAAAAAAAAATTATGAGGACTTGTAATGTATCATTCTGGTCTTTTACACATGCTGAAATAAAAACCACAAATCAGTAAGTGCCAGCTCAGTTTAGGGCTAAGAAAAATACACAGTGTTCATGCTAAAACTGCTATATGCATATCAAAAATACCCATCAAGTTCCAAAGGGTTTTCTAATACACAATTTAAAGCTTTTTGAAACGTACAGGTTTGGACAGGCGAAGTTTCAATGTACCTATGCACTATAGGTGCACTATATGCACCATAAGGACACCATTTGGCAAAGGGCTGATCTTTGCGTTACGGTTGTGCATAACCTTCCTAGCAGAGCACAGAGGCAGACGCGGCTCCTCCGTAGCACCTCACCGTCACGCCGAAGTAGCGACGAGGCTGTTGTACTGCAGTTGACTTGCTTCAGCTGACTCAGAGCATGGGTAGAAAGATGGGCAACCTTCAATACCCATCTGTGCAGACTCACCCTGAGAAAAAGGGGTACAAATCTGGAGCCAGAATAGAACTGTAACTCTGGAAAGTAAGTGAAATGAGGGAAGACTGATTCTGTGCGAGAACGGATAACGAACTTGAAATAGAAACTGGCTAACATTAGAAATTACTTGGATGAGGGAGAATGAAAACAGATATGCAGGACATGAGACACACAAGGAACGAGAATACAAGTAAGAACGGCTGGATGTGAACCTGAGAACCAAGAAGAATGAAACCATGACTTCAAAGAAAGATGCCTCGGCCAACAATCCTTTCAATTCCCATGCTTTTCACGGAGGATCACTGCTCTCACTTTTCTGGCTTGAAAGAATCTCCATGGAGTGAGCACCCTGGTTCTGCAACTACTGTAAAAAGTATACAAACCCCAGCAGCCCATCGAAAGAGCTGGCAAGGGAAGCTCACAGAACTGAAAATAACCTGGGCTTCAGAGATTGGGTTTTGCCAGAAAGTCTTAGAGAAAACAACCTGTTGCTAAAATGTACAGTAAAGAATACAGGTAAATACTTATTCTATCTGCAGAGCAAGGTTTGAAAATTATATAGTACAGAAGATCTGGAACCACACACTGAACAATTAAAAATACTAGATAGCTGCATACTGATTAAGTGCCATCTATTTAATGCAAGAATTTCCTTCTATGGAGAAAAATAGCATGTTACCATATAATTAAAGACTGCATGATAATGTACAAGGTACAAGTGGGTGAACCAAGGTCACTAAGGTTTTGAAGTATTAGACTGCAAGCACAGTAATGCGTATTAAATACAAAAAGCCCTTGCATTTAAAAATAGATCAAATGGAATAGAAACAGTGCTTGCACATACCTATACAGCTGTGAACATTTTAGTTTCGGTAGACAAAAAGAGTACAAAATAAGAGCTAAGATGCTGAGAATAAGAGGTAAATGGGTTTTTTTTGGATTTCGTAGAAGCATTCTGAGGTTTATCCATATGTAGCTATTAAAACTTTAAGGAAATAACCAGTAAAGCATTAACCTTACAGAAAGAAATACCTTCCCTGTCCCAGTTTTCACACACACAAAAAAATGTTTCTTCTTAACCTAAACGCAAACTTTGATAATTATTCCCCCAAAACATTTGGTTTTCCTTTACCAAAAGTTGTAGGCGCCCATTTTAGAACGAACAAAAACATACTCAAAGGTCTATCCTTGAAGGAAATGGTAACAACAAAACAAACCCCAAGACGTAACCTCAGTATGGCAGAGGTATAAATAACCCCTCTCAGCTCAGTAGTGTTTATCTTCTAAACGAAAAAAAGTCTTCCGTTCTGGGGGTAAAAATAAAAAAAAAAAAGGGAAAAAAAGAAAAAAGAAAAAAAAAAAGAGAACCACCCTCATCTCTTTCTTAATTTGAGCTTTCCTCTAACAAACAGCTACTGTCTGTTTCGTTATTTTAGATCATGTAATTCACTTTTTAACTTTTTCCCATCTGCTGTTCTCTTGCAGCATCGTCTGGGAGCTGAGAAAACTTAGAACCATGCAAAACCCCATGGACCCAGAGCTGTGTTAGCCCCGATACATCTGCCAGTGTCCACTGCATATGGTGGTATACTTGAAAAAGATAATGTTTTAGTGCCCTTGTTAAGTTTGGGATGAAAAAAACCTCAAAAGAGTAAGAAGAGTTTCATAGGGGAGTCCTGACTTATGTAAACAGATACTGAACGGGCAGTAAAAGAGAAATGCGCTATGAACACTACATAAATGAGGTCCTTCATTTTTGTAACGCAGAAGCAAGAGAGAGAACTCCAACCCTGCGTATCCCAGCCCAGACGCTCCATCCGGCTGGGTCTGGGCTAACTATGCAGTTCCAGTAATTTTCTATTCAGACTGCTTGAAAAATCACTCATAAAGATGTGCAGAAAAAGCCCTTTCCCAGCAGATCACGGCTGCCCTGACATGCCTCAATGAAGAAGGTTAGCTCTGAACACTGAGCAAACTTTCTACTAAGTAGATCAGTTTTCACTGTGTTGCACTCGCACGGTGTTGCGCTGCAGGTGAAAGGAATATCAATAGGGCCACAGCATCCTAACAACACACGAAGTTTTATTCTTCAAACAAACAGCTAATGAGAGCTATTCAAAGTTCAGATCTGAGAACTAAGTAGCTTATTCATGAAGTTATCCATCCTCTTATTCAACAGCATTTTACATGCTTCATTTTGAAAAGTCTCAGCTGAAGTTGCTGTATTCAGAAGTTCAAAAATGAAGCTGTACCCTCATTTTGGACCTGTCTACTAAAACAAAGAAAGGCAAATATGTAAATTTCTAGTGAATTAAAGTGCCCCATTAGGAGTTCAATTATATTCTGAAATTATGTCTTAATTGGTTTGCTCATAGACGAGCTGTACAGCTAACCAAAAATCTACTGCCATATAATCATCACTAAATTTCAGATATTGCCACACATTAAATTAACAGCAGATAATGAGTGGGAAAATTAACTCCATTTCCATAGCAGAAAAAATTCTTCCCATATTACCTGGTATGTTTTATACAGTTAGTTTCAAAATAGGAAAAATAACACACAAACAAACCTCTCTTGAACATCTAACATTTGTTTTGATCCAAAGCCCGCACATTCAAAATACACACTACAAGCAGAGGGCACATCAGATTTGTGTCTCTAATATCCAGTTAAAAAGAAGTCACATTTCTAAACTCCCACAGAAAACTTCAAGAGATTGACCACTATTTTACTTTGCCTGCTGCTGGCAATTTTTTTTTCCACATAATTTTTGGGTTTTTGAGTAGTAATCCCCATGCCCAACTCCTTTTTGGATTTTGATACATAAGTTTTCCCTGGTTATCATCAGTATCACACACGGATATTGCAAATGACCTCATGGTATGAAAAACTTGTACGAAAGAAAGAATAACATCAAATACAGAAAAAAACAAGCTAAGGACTTGTATTCTTGGAACTGAAAGGAGGAAAAGAAGCCGAGCTCCTTCCATGTAGCTTATTTTTCACATTAGTAAGATAAATAAACTTACTAAAAAAAGTTAAAAGTGAAGCCAGGCTCCTGAGCTTCAGCTGCTGTTCAATTTTGGTTATTTTTGAGGACCTAACTTACTACTTATATACATATGCATAATGTAAATTATTTTACTTACCTTTGCTGTCTGAAGGAAACAGATTTCAAAGATCCTGTCTGTAAATGATATATTCTTCAATATTTATGCCTCCAATGACCACCATCGTCAATAAGGATCTGAAGAACACACAAAGCAGTACTTAAGTCAGCTTAGTTGCAACAAGACTTACGATTTTTAAAATATGTATTTATTTCTTAAGAAGGCACAAAGTAAAATTGCGCTTTTCATACAATACATGAACTTATGAGCTGCTCTTAAAAACAAATAGACCAGAACCATTACACGGGAAGGTATTTATCTACTCGAGGCATGTAACGATTACTCTGCATTACTATATTTAAGACAAAATACACCAAACTTGGCAATTCACTGCTATCATACCAAAATAACAACAGCAGTAGTCATCCCACGAGTTAAAGATTAGAAGACGACAAATAAAATTACAAATTAGTATTGAAGTGTGTTATATGACAAGCATTAATAAGTTATGAAAAGTTAAACCACCTCCCTAAACTTTGTAAAGCCAAATTAAAGGTAACTTTAAGACCGTTGTCTAAAATTGTCTAAATTAAGACCAATGTCTAAAAATGCTAGTTATGTTTTTAAAAAAACCCCACATTATTCAACAGTATAGCCATATGATATCATTTATTAGTGCTGTTTTCTTATTTCTTATTACTACACTTACGGTAAGGTCAGAATCAAACAAACTAGTCTTAATAAACTAGGACTTCCTTTGCAATCAACTTATGCCAAAATGCCCAATACCTACACATTTTTTTTTTTTTATTTCCAGGTCTCAACTTCTTTAATTAAAAAAAGAAACCATTTTCTGTTATAACCACAATGAAATTTCCACAGAGTAGTTGAGGCTGCCAGGGACCTCTGGAAAACATTTGGTCCACCCTGCCTGCTCAGGTAGGGCAACCTAGAGCTGATGGCCCACGGCCATGCCCGGTTGGACTTTAAACATCTCCACGGATGGAGACTCCTCAGTCTCTCTGGGCAACCTGGTCCAGTGGTCAACCACCCTCATGGTAAAAAGGTGCTTCCTGACGTTCAGAATGCCCTGATGTTCTCTGGTCTGGAGAACATTTCCTTAACGAAGGAACCTCAAAGCGTAGCTGTGTAACGGGAGACAGGAAGTTTGATAACAGCCTAAGTCAGTACAACCGACCCTACCGCACATGCTCAACGCTATATACAAATTTAAGCCCCACTGGCTCCAGTATAACCTAACATATGCTGCAATACTTTTGAAATCTTGTAGTCCTCATTTAGCAACAGATGCAATTAACTAGAAGACTAATCAAGTCAAAAAGCTTTCGCCTTGTAAACAATCTTCCCCTCCACTCAGTCGCTTCCACTTGGTTTAGTCTTTCTCAGATTACGGAGGAATACGACTCAGAGAAAAGGAAAACCTTTTGCCAACTCCTGAGAGTGTACAACCACAGCAGCAATCCAATTTGGGTTAACACAAGCAGTATATATATTTTTAAAACATTATTTATCTATTTACTCATTTATTTATTTGCAGGCCTTGGACATCTGATTGCCAGCAGTCAGGACATGTGTGGAAAGGTGATCGGATCACCAGATCACTTGGCAGGGTCTGTGGACAATTTATTGCTGCTTAAAGCCATAATATCTCTACCAGCAAAGCCACTAAGTTTTTGCAGTTTGCCTTTATCAATGCAAAAAGTTATTTTTCATCTCCTCGTTATGATCATGCTTTATCCGAATTGTCCATGTTTGTTTCTTCTGAAGTCAAGCCAACCCCCCCAACTTCCATCACCTGAGAATAAACACCTTTCAAATCAACAACTGCAAAATAGCAAGTTATCAAATACCTAAATGGATACTCTCTGCTCTTCCTAGTGCTTCCAAATATTTAAAATCCTTGTAGAAAAAGTAACTGTCAGATCAGCCTCTGAAATAAAATTGCATAGGCTATACCGTGATTATGCTAACTCTCTTTTTCTAATGAAAAATCTGAAAAAGAAATTGGATGTACACTGCACCTTGATGCTTGCCAAACTGAGAGTTGATGGATTGGTATGGGGAAAAAATTCCAGATACAAAATGACCCTATTAAAGTATTAAAAAGCTGCCGTGTAGGATCTGAAAGCGATGTTGCCCCGGCAGACTGCCACTGCATTTTCAGATATGGTTCAATACAGGGTTGAGGGGCAGGAGAGGAATGGAAAAAAAAAAAAGTGTTTCACATAATCTACGGCTGATGAAATACCTTGAAGTGCACAGAAGCAGGCTGTGAAACACACAGGCCAACAACAAGTTCTGCCGATAAGCTGCTCAAAGTCACCAAACAACCCGATCCGAGATGCCCAACGTTGCTGCATTAACGTACGCCGTGTGAACATTAAACCCCAAACGATCACCTCGCATTCAACGGGCCCACATCTTGTGCAGGCATGACATACGCTTCTTTTGTTAGCTATGCTTGGCTTTGGCTGTACTTTACTCGTTTTATATGCCAAACCAATAAAGTCAGAGGAATAAACTGGTATGGAAGCCAAAGCAGAATCCATCAACAGATTTGTTTAATAAGTTCAGCCTGGAAGGTACTTATCAGTGGTTACAAAGCAGAAAGCACACCTGCTGACAGGGAGATCTTAAAATTGAAGACGCACTGGGGAACTGGAATAAAAACCATTTTCTTTAAAGGGAGAACACATAACATGGAGCAACTACAGGGACAAAACCGCAACATTTTGTTGTGCCATTTTAAACCACTATTCTTCAAAGTGGCTCAGTCTGTGACTTGTTTTCCCTAAAAGCGACTTTGCGCACATGGCGTCGAGGCTTGCTATCGATTGCCCTTCAAACCTAGCATTCAATTTTCTTAAGAAGTTGAATCATACCCAAATCTCCCCAGATTTTTTAAGTGCCACTGAAAAGACTTTTTTTTTTGCCTGACAAGTAAATCATTCTCACTTTGCCTTTTGTGTTAATAGATATTTTATTTTTTCCTTGGCACTGAACTGCACAATCAAAATCCAGATATTTAAAACCTGCTCCCGTTGCAAGCGTTACTTCTTATCAGATTTCATCACCTTTCTCTCATATACAACTGCAATAATTGTAAGGGTGTCATTAATTTTGTTCTCCAAACCTCTAAGCCTTCTCAAAGGAGTTTGAGCATCGCATCACAGGAAAAAAAGTTTTTTCTGTGTTAAACCACGTTTCAGGGGAATCTTGTAAACCTCTTGGGACCTGCTCATTTTGCTGAACGGCACCCAAGTGTTTTGTTATTTTCTTCTCATATGATTTTATGATCATCATCCTAACAGCCAGAAGGAGTCACTATGATCTCATCTTCAATTAATGTCAATTTACCAATGAAATTAAAACATTTTCTTTTTAATAACGCATTATCTTATTTACAATATCCAATTCCTGTATTTCATTTGACACTGACACAAAAAAAGACTGCTTCATGGCAGTAGAAATAAAGGGACAGTCATAAAAAGACTCAAACCAGACATTTTCCATCTTAAAGAAAATCTGTATTCTCTATTTTTTTTTAAATTCTCTAGCACCTTGTTTTGAATGTTGTTCCTCTAAATATTCTAGAGTATGAAGAGTTGGTTCTACAAGATCCTGTATCCTAGTCTGGTGCCAACCCACAAAACATATGTCTCTGCTCAAATGTAAGAATCTTTTTTTTTTTTTTTTTTTTTAAATAAATTTCTTCCTGGACTGGGGACAAAATATTTATTTAGGTACAACTCAACATTTAGTATCTTCTGAGATATGAAACCTTCTAAATCCCCAATATATTTTTGTTAATTTATTCCCAAACAGCAACTTTGAAGAAGCTAAACCATCTGAACGCATGACAATAATCAAAAAAAATGCTCAAAAATCATTGGGAAAAAAGAATAAATTGCTTTTAGACATTATTTTTTATGCTTATGGGTGCTACTAAGTCTTAAAGCCACCAGATTTATTTTTAACCTAAATATTTTATTGCCTAGCTATGTAAAAACATCAATACATTTTTCTAATGTCATTATCTTTCCATTTGTTCCAACTGTAAATAGCTCTCGTACTCTATTTTTGTATTATTTGGGGTTAGGTAAATTTTCCACTATTATTGACACAACAACAGAAAGTATTGTTCATGTATTTTACAAAAATAACTTGAACACAGAAAGTGATACAGCATAGGCCATCCTGACCCCACAACCGGATTCCTTTAGGTGAGTATCGGCCAGTCCAGAGCTCCGATGGGGAAACCTTGCTTCTCCATGAGCTGTGCTAACTGCCCACATCCACCCCACCCCGGGGCTTTGCTTTTAATTAGAATATCACAAATGCAAACAAAAGACACTCTCACCTCAGCAGTTAAATATTTGCCTTAGTTTCAGCATATTAGCTTCTTGAAAGAGCCAACTTTGGCACAAGCATATATCAAAAGTAACTTTGATGAAGTTACATGTGTTACTTTAAATCACAGGGGTGAAAAACACGCCTGAGCTTCATAAAGATGTTTAGGTATTAATAGAGACCCATTAGCTTGGACAGGTGCAACATTTCAGGCCATTTTCTTTTAGATAAGGGAATATAGGCGAGAGGCTCTACCGTAGAAATACTACAAAGGCTTTGCAATCTCCACCAGTCACTGGCCTCTGGGAGGTATGGGTCTCTTCGTTGTGAGGAAAAAACCCCAAAAACTTACAGTCGTATGAAGATTATTGCACACGAAGATAAACGTACTCGGAAAACATTAGAGATTTTAGTACGCATAACAGAATATCTGCATATAGAATCATAGAATCATAGAATGTTTAGGGTTGGAAGGGACCACTAGTGGTCATCTAGCCCAACCCCCCTGCAGTGAGCAGGGACACTGCTAACTAGATCAGGTTGCTCAGAGCCCCATCCAACCTGGCCTTGAATGTTCCCAGGGATGGGGCCTCCACTACCTCTCTGGGCAACCTGTTCCAGTGTTTTACCACCCTCATTGTAAAAATAGCTACACAAGGGTAACGAAGTCTTTCCTGAACAGATTTTTGTGATGAATTTAAAGGACAAGTCCATTTGAAAAACACTGAAGGGATCTTTGGTTTTATTTTTACACCCATAAACACCCATGTACGTCGCGTCCTGGTGATCACACGTGATGTGTGCAGTGGAAGAGGAAGAAAGCAACAGGAATAAGCACTGCGCAGAATGCACCGCGATCCTGACCAAGGTTACGTTCTCCTCTGATTTTAGAACCCGCGAGATGATTCAACTCGGTTGCAAAGGCGTGCCACCATAAAAGAACCAGGAGGAAAGCCACCCGAGTTTCTTTTTTTTTTTTTTTTTTTTCCACAATAATGCAGAAAAGGCAGCCTCAATATTTTTAAAAATTAATAGTTTTAAGCGAGAAATAAATAAACCAGGTCTGTCTTATTTTTGTCAGACGAGCAAGGGGGAACTAATGAGATCGTGTGACAGATGACTCTGCTCCAGTATTATTCTAAGAAAGAATTCCACCCTGCTTCTGTTAGTTACCATATTATTGACATCAATATAACTGAACTTTCTAATTCATGTTAGGGGGAAAAAAAAAAAAAAAAAAAAAAAAAAAAGACATTTTAACTGAAACTATGAAGGCCTCACTAATTTTCTCACTCACAGGCTGGCCAAGGCCAAGTCTTCGCAGTTCTCAAGCACTCTCCAGCAGCACCCGGGCCCGCGTCATTAATGAAACCTCTCTTGTCGTTGCGCCGAGCAAAGTGGGACTTGGCGACGCAGCTCACCGCAGTCCTCGGGGCAAAACGCTGTGGTGTGGGGCTGCTTCGATTCAGGCATTGTTTCTGTAACAGATACTTGCCTATATGTATATTTTTTTCAATATTTAAGTCTAAACCATATGTGCATACATATAAATGTTGTATGTATAAGCATATATAAAATATAAAAATGTATTTTCTCTATGTATATGGAGAACTGATACTTTATTTCTTAATATAGTCAAAATCCCAGTACTATTAAAAGTTCTAAGAAACAAAACAATATTTCTGGAAGAAAAATACCAGCCCTCAATGAGACACAAACTACATTATAAAGAAATCTCATTTCCCTTCCAAACATGAATATCTACATTTCCTTCTTTTCTCAGTTACTTCTAAATACTTTTTTAGCAGCTAATCTCTCTTTAAAGCCGAACGGTGTAACAACTTCTACAATTAGCAAAATTCTCCAGGGAGACTGTCTAACATGCAACTACCTCCTGGAACATCATAGGACTGTACATCTTAGGAAAATGAACTATACTTGAGCCTACATAAGGGGTAGAACAAACTAGAATAACCCCTCCCCAAACCCCCTTATTAACCTAACCACCAAGAAAGTCAGCTCCCCTCCCTTCAGTCCCCGCCACGCAGTATATCCCGCCACATCATTCACCGACACGTGAACACGGCATCTAGACTTTTCTTGCTTATTTAATACTACCTTAATAGTAGAGCATGCTCTTAAAGCTAGAGCGCTTTATGTGAGTACAGAAGTTATGACTCATTCAACTGAGTATGCAGAAGCTTTTGCATCAATTTATTTCGCGTCTCAGCTGGCCTCTGAGTCAGGCTGCCCAGCCAGTATCTGTATCACTCACAGCTATAGGAAGATGAGGAACGTAGGGTTTAAACTCTCAGGTTATCACAAAGGAACAAGAAATCAAGAAACTCTGAGCGCTTCCAGTAAAACCAGAGGAGGAACA
>NW_009260403.1:511065-520474 GCF_000687185.1 Egretta garzetta | reverse complement strand
GCAGCAATGGGAAGAGCCTTGCCTTGCTCCCAATAGCCCAGACATTGAGATGAGAGATGGGAAGAATCCCTCATTCATGTCAGTTAAATGAGGGAAAACTGGAGGAAAAGGAAGCCTTTTATTATCCTTTTAATTATTTATTTAATTAAAATTATTATCCACACCCAACTAGGTGATGTGAGTAGAGTTTACTAAATATATACTTTATTTGTAGTTAAGTGACCACTGCCAAAGTAATCAGATATACTCACATTTCACCCAAGCATTCTTTTGTAGTCTGACTTACTAAACAACACCTCAATGATCAGGCACACACACCTCTCCTTTCCCTGAAGATGAGGTACCAGCAAACTTGAAGAACCTCTCAAAAAACCAGATGGTTTTGACCTTTTTAAAATTTCCATATGCAAAAGAAAATACTTTGCATCTCTACCACCAGTCATCCAAACACCTCACGTATTCTCATAATATACTCTCACATGTAATTTATTTCCCAAGGCACACGAAGATGACCGATTTCTTCATTTACTAACAGAAAACTGTGGCAGAGTGATTTAGTGACCTCCTCAAATTCTTGGTATGGTGGTGATACAGTCAGAAACAAAATACAAAATTTCTGTCAACTGTAATCTTGTTACAACACTGCAAAGATAGCTGAAATTCTTTTGAAAATGTGAAAATGTGTAAATCAAGAAAAATGAATGAAAGGATTAGGAGTACTACCTAGTGTTTATTTTTGGATCAAAGAAAGAAAACAGAAAAATATTTTTGTAACTGTGGAATTATCACTGTGCTTTATAACACGATGCTCCTCCTCTGCTATTTGGATGGTTCCAAAAATACTCACCTCCGATTTGTGGCAGTTGCTATCACCCTAACACCATTTTATCGCTCCAGGGCAGTCTATGTCTATAGCAAATCCGTAGAGAACTCATGTCAGAGTAATAATTTTTCTAAACATAGAACTAAAGACCGAAGGAACTGCATTATAGAACTGTAGATACAAAGCTTTAGTTTCTGAAAGGCTATTTCTTGTCAATACTTGCATTTAAAACCTGCAAAGATGTTACGAGTTGGACTAAAGTTCTGGTTTTGGTTGATTTTGAGAAAACTGCATACTGACATTTACTATTACAAAATAATTAGTGTTCTTGGGCTTTCAAACAGTGAATACCAGAAATCATGACACTGAATCAAAAAACCGAAAAGACAACACCACACAGCAGATGAAATACTGACATCTCTTCGGAGATTTTCTTTTAAAATGGAAAAAATGGCACAGTGTTAAGCCTCAACTGTTTGAAGAAATACTCTTCTCCTCCATAATTAAATTAGAAATATTTAGAAGCACAAAATGCTGTAAATTTAAGAATGTATGAATTTGGGATGATTACACAGCAAAAGAAAAAAACGCATCTCTTCAGACATGTCTCGTTTTATTTTCTGTCTTCTTTAAAGAACAGAAAAGGCAATCAAATGCAACAGAAAAATTGTATTAATTGGCTGATCTTGTGATGGTTTCCATTCAACAGTATTTTTCCGTTCATTTAGCCGAAGCGTAATTATTTAGCACAAAGTGCAAAGTTTTATACCACATTTCAAATACCAACAGGCTTTGTAGAAACCTGGGTACCAACTAAAGAAGGACATAGGGACGTCACCGCAGCCCCTGTTACCTGTTCAGCAGAATCATACCTTAATATTAGGCACCAGGTTAGCCAGATGTACGACAGCACCAATTATACATGGCATTTGGTAGAGTCATAGCCCTTTTTTACCTCTGGCCAGACTCTCAAAGGAGTTCAATATCCTGTTGTGCCAGATGACTTTCCCAACCGACAGGAAAAAAAAAAAAAAAAACCAAACCAAAAAACAACCCACCAAAAAACCCACTAACAAACCCCCACAAACAGGAGAGGAAGAGGCATACGGGGTCATGGCACTACAAGAAATAAGATGGCAACCGCTGCTGGGGCAGAGCGTGGGTATCTGCGGGTGTACAGAGCCCCGTGTGGCTGGGGATTCGGAACAGGGCAGTGCTGAATCCTCAGGAATCATTTTAGGTAGAAGACTTAAAATGAAAACTCCTATGGAATCGCTGGATTTCCATGTGTAATAGCTGCATTCATAGCAGTATGAAAGGGCGAGGCGTTCTGCCTGCTTACAGGTACTGCCATAGCTGGGGGCTTCCTCTGTGTCAGCCCTAGTCCCTGTTCTGGCCACTGTAATTTCCTTAACCTCTCTTAATGTTCATGCAATAAGTCTTGGTGAAATTGTGGAGTAAAACTGTACGGATATTCCCATGAATCTGTAAATATCTTACTCATTTTTAAGAAAAGGAACCAGAAAAGTGGTCTAGGAAAAGCATTCCTCTGAAATCTCAGAATCATAGTTAGTAGGGTGCCAGGGGTCTTTTCTGCATTTTGACTTCAATATTCGACTGCTAATAACCGCGTATAATTTCCCCGAACTAGAATAATTTTTTGGTCTGTATTTAACATCCGTAGTTTTACAAAGGATTTCTCTTTTGATAGAAGTCCCAGAAACAAATTAATTCACAAGCGCCCCCAAATCCCACAAGATTTAACAGAGGAATATTTCTTTGTATTAGCAGTGCATGTTCACCAGCAAACTGAAATCTAGTAAGCCTTTTTATGTAAGATTAAAATGCTTTTAATGTATGGATGCAAATACATAAGCCTAACACGCACTTTTTTGGGCTTTAAATTCACATATACCTATTACTCTACCTGCTTTCCCTTCGCCCCGATGCCTGAGAGCAGAAGGGCCACCCACCTCCTGAAACAAATACGCAACCAGCTGCTGCTAGGGATACCAAAGAGGAGGCACCGCGGGTTCTGACAATGGGAAAAAACAAACATGAAAGGTAAGGAAAAGCAGATGAAAGCTGGGGACATGCCCTAAATACCAACATGGCTCATTGTCCGAGCGCTGCTTTGAAAAAGACCCCTAGAACACAGGAAAGATCTTTCTAAAGACAAAGAACAGTTATCAAAAGCATGAATTAAACAGGAAATAACAGAAGAAAACAATTTGCTAATTGGTCAGGTAAGCCAGTACACGCTTTGCTCTTGCTTCTAACCATACTAGAAAAAAAGTTGGGAAAGTGATCTTTTTAATCCTGCTGTTTGGCTTAATTAAGGGAAACGGTACTCACTCAACAAGTAACATCCACAGAACGTTTAAGCTCAAAGTATGGGTCATATTTACTATTTTTTTTCTCCTCCATTAACATAAGATTTGTAGCACTGCCATAATTACAATGCTTTTAAAACAAGACCGTATACAAGTATCAAATTCTGATTGATTACTATCAGGAACAATGCGTATAATCTTCCAAAACTTCATTTCTTCCTTTTGCCAAATTTAGATCAGCTGCTATTTAGCTGATGATTTAGGAGCATCCACAAAAGGCATCAGGAGCAATTTAGTTACACAGGTCTAATTTAATAAAAAATAGCTTGAGAGATGATTGTATTACTAACAGAAAGGAATTTATCTCCCTTTTCAACTATGTGCGCAGTCCCATAGAACCTGCAAATCACTCCAAGAAACTTCGGAATACTCCTCAAATGTAATAATGTAATTTTTTTTAATAGCAAATTTATTTGAAGTTATGCCTGTATTCCTTACTTGGTTAAATAAAAGATAAAATCCTATTTCCTCCCAGTTCGCTGTGCTGCCTTCTTGAAAAGCAGACTTTCTAGACAAATTAAAAAAGGAAAAGCCCTAGTAGATGTTTGCCTTTTTATTATTATTTTTTTAAATAAGGAAAATTATAACTCTGGGTGGACTTTGTAATTTTTTTTTTTTTTTTTTTTTTTTTTTTTTTTTTTTTTTTTTTTTTTTTTTTTTTTTTTTTTTTTTTTTTACCTCATTTCCCCTCCAATATATTTGTCTGCCAGATTAACAACACTGTTCCTGTGTGTCAAATCTACTGTGCCATTTAATCAGCTTAGTTCAATTGTAATTTTGCGCTATTAACAAAGTGGACTTAGGCATCGGGGAGGGAGTACGTGTTTCTGACTGGCTCTCCAGCCCTTTAGATGTTTGGTGACACCAGCTTCTCCTGGCTACCTGTGCTTTCTGGAGCTCAGGAGGCCAACCCGACTCACACTGCCAGATGTCCCCGTTTAAGACACATCCAGGTAAGAACTCAGCGCTTCTTATTCTTCTGCAGAAAAAAAATAATCTGCTATTAAAGGACTTGGTGATGCAGGCAACTTCTGAATGGCCTTTCCAGCTCTGAAGACGCATCTAATTCAGCTTTAAAAATTCTGGTTTAAGCCTGCCACTCCTTCTGATATTTCTACCTTTATCAGTTTAGTCTCCATCATTACTCTTTCCATCTTATCTCTCCTAAAAAGAAAATCTTTCAGGGAAACTGCCTTATTCCTCCCAGGGGTTTGAGAGGGCCTCTCTGCATTACCGGCACCGCTATCACATGATGACATCTCCACAACAGATGCATGGACAATTAAGTCAGGAGCAGATTAAAAAAAAAAAAAAACCACCAAAAACAAAACAGTATTCCCCTTCTATTTGGTTGAAATGAGGTTTGGCAATTTTTGTTAAGAAAATGACCTTGTTAATTTTTTAAGACATCTCCCAGGAGAACCACAATCATCACATGCCTGTCTCACAGTCGTCAGGAGGAATTACAAGGATTGCGTTGCTTAACTTCCTTAGGATCCAGACATATCGTGTACACGGTTCGTCTCTCTCAGTCTACCAGCAGAAATGGTATTTGTACTAAATGCTGTTTTATGGAAGTAATTGATAAGACAGGTTGCTCTCTGAGAAAGGGAAAGATGGAGCATTTCAGTAAGACCCTCTGGGGCAGCAAGGAGGCATTTGAGCTCACAGAAAAGTTGTGTTTTAAATCTTAAGGAGAGATTTAACTATTTTTGTTACACTGGACAAAATATCACATAACATCTCTTCTTTAAATATGGAGCAAATACTTAAGAGGTCTGGAGCTAGGCTAGTCTCCAGTTTCAGCCAGGCGACACTTCATTACCAGGTTGGAAGTGACGACTGTCAGAGTTCAGAGTTCAGCTGGAACACTGCTCAAATTCAGTGCAGAAAGTAAAGGAAAAAAATCCCTTATTTTAAAAAAAAAAAACCCCACTGTTATTGAAAATAAGGTGATGCTGATAGCTCTAATAATTTCAAACAATTTTTGAAACAACTTTCATCTTCAGCTACAGCACTTAAGTTTCTTAGAAGCACTTCATATTTTAACAGATTTCTTAATCGGTTTCTAGTGGTTACTTGGGATATGTAGAAGACTGGAAATATGTAAGTGGGAAAAAAGAAAAATCCAAGGGCAACTTTTGCACATATATCTTCTCTAGTACCAAGCCTGTTACAGAATCGCTGCTCACAGCGCTCCAACCACCCCAATGTGCCAAGACAAATATTTGCAGAGCCACACTGAAAAACCACAGCACTGAAATTATTCGGGCAAACAACAAACAAATAAAAGAAACAAGAAAACCCCCAAAGAAACAAAAATTGAACCTATTGGAGGAAATTTTGCAGAATGCAGCTAACCACCTTCCCACCCCCCCAAATAAAAACATAAAAAGAAATGTTTTATCTGCACCATTTCATTAGCCCACAGATACAGCACCACAAGCACTTTCACTGGTGCAAGTAAAAAAAAGGGGAAAAACCTTCATGTGGAGAAAGAATGAAGGGCCAAGAGGAAGCGGGCAGAGATATCTTCAACCAGCTTGGCTGCTGCAGAAAACTGCAGAACCAGGCTTTTTATGGCAGCGTGGCTAATGCCAGTTTTAAATCACCGGTTTAAACCACGAAAGCAATTTTGATCTGCAAGAATTTTATGACACTGGAGATACTACTAGAAGGTTTTTTCTTTTTTAAGGAAAGACATCAAAAGCTTTCAAAAGCTTAGCTAAGAGTATCCATGTCAAAATAATGATATTGTTAAAAACTGTCGTCTATTTAACCCATCTGAAAGTTTAAATTCAGGATGTTGGTTTGTTATTTCTTTACCTCTCATTGGTGGTTAACAAACCACAAATATATACCCCCTTCTTGCTCTTTTAGAATGAGTCTAATCTTAAATTAAATAGTGCAAATTACTAGTAGAATTGCCAACTAGGTCCTACTGATAGTAAATAAAGTGGCAGCATTTATATGCATCCAAAAAAAAAAAAAGCAAAAAACCTCCTATAAAAGCTTAATAATTTCTTCCTATCTTCTTCCCTTCATCTCTACCCACATCAGGCCGAGCCAGTTTTTACTCACACTTTTGTCAACTTATCTACAACTAAATCCTGAACCTCACGGACCTCTCTATCCCTATAAAGTCCCGCTGAAGCTAGCCAAGCGCATGCTGCGTGCAGACCCACCACCATCGACTCACTGACAAGACCACAACTTCGTACCGCGAGATCCCGACGGCAAAGGCTGCGCCTTGGGTTCTGTAAAGCTGTGCAGCATTCAGGCATCACCCCAGCAACTCCCAGGGATGCAGAGATACACAATCATGCCTCAAAAATTTAATACATTCTTTTATATACCCATATGAGATTATTTTACATTGAGTGGTTAAGCTGAAGGAAAGAAATAGGGGAAAAAAAAAAAAAAAAAGGGAAAAAAAGGGCCTTTGTCCTTAAAGAGTTTTTTTCTTTGCTTTCTTTGGAAGAGTCATCTAAAAAACCACTACTGTTGCAGAATGCTCTTTCATGACATTTAGCCTTAATCTTCTCTTTCTTCATTTCACTGCTTTATTTCTAGCTATAAGCCCTTACGCTAGCCCGAATATTTCCTTTTTATCTTTAGTTGTTTACAATTTCAGATATACGTAGGCTGTTAAGTCTTGTCTTGCCTGTTCTCTTTTCTTAGTCCTTCCCTAACGCTACTTCCTTAAGAGACCAGACAAAGGCACATTCAGGTGTCTCCGATAAATAACGCAAACCACCATTTTAGCCCAGAAGTAGTATTACTAAATCATCTGGCTGGAATCCCTTGGAGTGAGTGTCCACAAAGAAACGGCTGTAAGTCATGCAAACGGTTACATCCTCTGCAGTGGATTGCACTGAGGTCCTAAAATTTGATATTTGTGTCTAGCTCTCACACGCCATGACGCATGAAGCCTTGGTACTAAAATTTTAAGAAACCGGGTATTTCCTGAAATCCTCCGATTTTGGTAACCTACGGACAGCAGATAAATGCAGACACGAAAATAGACACAAAATGTCATCAAACCAAAAAACCCAACCCAAAACCCTGTTCACAGAAATTCTAAACATTTTTGCAGTGCAAAGTAAATACACAGTGATATGGTTTTATAGGAAAGCAACCTAGATGAATGCCTGTATGGTCATAGATAATCCTGGCCGTTTGAAAACAGCGTTATGGCAATAAACCCAATGTTTTGGATCAAGAAAAAAAATAATTAGGACAGAGTAAAGGTAACTTTATAACGTACCAGAAGTTGATATCAGATTTCTGCATTTTCACATTCAACTGCTGGTGCTAGTGCTGGAGGAAGCACTTCTTTTTTTGCACTTCATCTGTTTCTACCCTACACTTCACCCATCCCCTAGCACTAACAGAACCAACTGCACCAGGAGCTGACCCTTAAAGCTAACCTGTTTTCTTGCTGTACTAATTATAACTTGTATTAACTTCTTGATATAATTCATCACATGAACACTTGTGCTGGCAAAAGGCAGGCATGGATAACATGGTAACAGAAATGAGCTTCTTTTGGTAGTTTATCATACACAGAGCACACGAAGGTAACCATGGAAAGATAAGGCCATATGGAGCACTGCAGAACAGAGGTGGAGGCCTGTAAATACTGCAGTCATCATTGTCACAAGCCAGAATTACCCATAGTTAATGTATGCTGATCTAGGGTAGAGTAGATGTGGCCTATAACCTCATGTTTCACTTATTTCACAGAAAACCTAGACTTGCTATAGGTTAGAATCACAGAAACATGCCAGTTGGAAAGGACCTCTGGAGGTCTCCAGTCCAACCGCTTGCTAAAAGGAGGTCCAACTAGATCAGGATCCTCAGGGCACCAATGCATGAAGTTTCATGTACCTTTGAAAACAGATTTTTACCACCTCTCCAGTGGTTGACCACCTTCACAGTGACTTTATTTTCCTTACATCTAACTGGAATCTCCTTTTTTTCCAGCTTGTGTCCATTGCCTCTCACTGTGCACCCCCAGGACAAGTCTGCCTCTGCCTTCTCCATACCCTCCAACCAGGTGGAAATGCACTTTTGTAATTCCCCCTCCTTGGATGACAACCAACTCTGTCTTTTGACTGAATACCACTAAACCCACAAGTCTCTCTCTTATTCATCTTACAGATCGAAAGTGGGCCCCATTTACTGTAGAAATGAAGCATAAACATGCAGAAAGACTGTACAAGAGGTGAATAGGGAAAGTTTAATAAATCTCCTTAAATCCAACCAACAACTCCAGTTAGCTATTTCAACTGCTCCTTCAACTATTCAGTACAACTACACCTTAGCATGCAAATAATTTTCAGTTGCTACTGCCAGCTCAGCAGGAGAAGATTTAAATCTGGATTTTCTTGTACCATAGCTTTTCATTTCTTGGTTGTCAAGGTCTGAGATATTCTGAATTCTGTGTACTGTAAGAGCATGAGATACTGCCAACCAATCTCAATACCTCAGCAAGTTTTTCTTTCTTTTTCTTTTTTTTTGAAACATAAGGAAATATTTTTGAAACCAAGTTGGGTCCTTTTAGTTTTAGGCAGTTAAGGTTACAGTGTCAGTTTGTTGTTGAGGAGTTACACTGTTGTTAGCAAAAGCTACATAAGCTACAGATTTCTTAACTTTCTACCACTTACTGTAAATAATGTTATAATTTAATCATTGTAATAATCTTTGGTTTTAATATGCTTAGAAGGTTAAGTTGCTTCCATATTAGGGATGAAGAAAAACCCCAAAGAAGTACATGTGTTCCCAAATCTTGACTGCTTTATAGCAGATTACAATTAACACAAAAAAATATTCTTTTCCTGTCTCCACTCACCCTGTAAGCACAAATTGCCACAAGCACATAATCCTCCCACCACCCCCTTGAATCCCTCCATGTTACGAGTCTCTTGAAAAGCACCGTGCTTAGCTGGTCTCTAGTCACCCCGTCCTGCTGGGCACCAGACCTGCTCTGGGCACTGCAGTGCTCTTTAGACCCCTCTCCCTTTTAAAGCCCTTCTGGCCCAACACAGTCATATTCATAGAATCATTTGGTTGGAAAAGACCTTTAAGATCATCGAGCCCAACTGTACCTGTCCACTGCTAAACCCCATCCCTCAGCACCGCCTCTGCCCGGCTGTTAAATCCCCCCAGGGCTGGGGACTCGACCCCTTCC
>NW_009260403.1:480047-510878 GCF_000687185.1 Egretta garzetta | reverse complement strand
TGGGGCTCCAGACCCCTCCCCAGCTCCGCTGCCCTTCTCTGGACACGCTCCAGCCCCCCCAGGTCCTTCACGGAGTGAGGGGCCCAACCGTGACCCCAGCATTCGAGGGGCGGCCCCCCAGTGCCCAGCACAGGGGCACGGTCCCTGCCCTGCTCCTGCTGGCCACACTATTCCTAATACAAATCATAATGCTTGGATCAACTGCCATCAAAGATCCAGCTCATTTTACGTTTGGCAACGTTTCTACAGTCCCTTACCTCATTTGATATAAGTCTATGGTACTTTTGGAAGGGGCGCTCTTGCTCTTCCACAAACCCGCTCATTCATTCCCACCACCTCCCCTTGCTAGCACAGGCATTTATGGAGACATTCAGTGAATGACGGCAAGCCAGGCTGAGTACCTCATCTGACCGAAACCTGCTTTGGGGGAGAGAGGAGGGAAGGTAAAATAGGAGCTTTTATTCAGTTTTTGGTTATAAAAATCTTAGTACCCTATTTGTTCTTCCCTGGTGCTGACGCCTCCCAACTTTGTTCGTCAGAACTGCCTTTTCATCGGTGTCAAAGTCATTAATACAAATACTTAAAATCAGTGTTAAGGCTGTCCTTAAAACCCTATGTTAACTTCATGCTACCTTGAGAGTTCCCCTTTACTGCAATACTAACAGTCATTTATTTTTAAAAGCCTTGACGAAACAGATAATTCTTGTAGTATTTTCTACATTCTGCAGTTTAACTATAGCTTCTGATATAATTTTATATCACAAAGCTTCACTGAAATACTTTATAAGAATGGCACCATTCTTAGCTGAATGGGAATTCCCCATGGAGAATAACGTGGTCTAAAATAGCTCCAAGATGTAAATCTCTCATTTGTCTCCCTGGGTGCTCTCATCTGCCTCCTTCTACAGCACCAGCACATACTGAACTCACCCTAGGTTCCCTGAATGTCCCTCGTCCCAGCTTCTTCCCCAGAAATTCCTATCAGATATTTCCTGAACGTCTCAAGAATATCGATTTATCTTCCCAGAACACGTGGTTGCTCTAGCAGGATCTCACGCAGGGGTGTGCATGCCGAGGGGAGGCAAGGGAAGCCAGTAGTGGCAACAAGCACAGAGCCTCCTAGACCTTGCCTCCTGTACGAAGGGATTTCTGACACGCTTGTCTGTCTACTGAAAACCCCCTGAGTGATCTAAAAGAATACAGAGAGGAAGATGTTTCCATACTCTCAAATCCAACACGTTGAGCGATGAGTCCCTAACACTGCCACAGGATGTTGTGGAGGGCAGAAGTATTATAAACGCCTTCAAAAAGGGAATAGTAGTTATGGACTACAGATCCATTAGTAACTATTAAAAATATGTGGGTGTGAGTCCAAGCTTCATTTCTAGATGCCTGGTGGTATCCAAGGTTCTGATAATCAATGAAGTGTATCTCTATATTGTCCACTTTTGCGAAGCCCCTGTGCCATCCCTGTTGTCACAGATGGGATACAGGAAGGGCTACAGATGGGCCACAGACCTGACCCAGTAACAGACCTCTTCAGACCAGAGGACAACCTCAGGAGAACAAGGAGAAAACCAGGCTGCTGCCTCGTTCCCTCCACACAAATCTAGAGTTCAGACACAAAGGCTGACAACACGAGACTGAGATTTTTGTTTACATAAAAAGAATTACATTAATCAGGCTTCTAGTTTTTTAATGACTTTTCTCCCTAGTCTCCTCCCCCTTCTTCAAGCTTTGCTTTTCTGCCACTGCAGCCCCACATCGATCTCTTATCTCTGCCCACACTTGTTTGGGCTCCTGATATTTCTTCATCCATCCATCCCCATAAATTAAATCACATTCATTTTCACCTGTGTATTCCCTCTACTGATGCAATTTCTCCTCATCATCCCCTTATTTTCTTATTTTACATCAATAACAATCTCATAAACTAAAAATATCACAACTACCCCATTTTAGTCTGGTAATAGTTGCTCACATTAGGGACATCTTGGCCTAATACACTTTCAGTTCTCATGTCCGACAAGATTACATCTTCTGACTTTCATCTTCTCTCTACTTAAACGGTTGCGCCACAGGTGGAAAAGCTGAAGCAGGCTCCATCACTACTCTTGCACGTCAACATAGCACACACATAATTTATTTTCTTTCACAAAATTGTGGGCAAGCTTGCATCAGACAGACACCAGGTTCTCACAAAAAGTATGAACAGCAAAAGAACAAACAACAGAACAGCCCATTGCAGGGATAAAGTGTGAACGGCCGGTACAGATAGGTCAAGTCGGTATGATTGCCTGTCTGCCTGCAAAACCTTCAGCCAAATTTTCCTTCACATGTTTATTTTAATCTCCTAGGCAAAGTGTTTGGCAAATACTGCGCAGAAGAACAAAACTCTTTCACTGGCAACTTCAACATTGCTTAAAGACCTGTACGCTGGCTGGCAGAAGTTTTGCAAAGGTGAGACTGATAGATGATGAAAGAAAGCCTTGAACCCAGCTATAAACAAAGAACGGAAAATTCTCTAAAAATGAAAAAATGTTAATATTCAAGAAACAGGCAGATATTTTTTAGGTTTTAATAAGCAGAAGCTTAGCTCATGAACTACCACCTACTCCCTGATAGAACAAATTTCAAGACAATAAGCCCAAGAATATCAGAGCACTTTGAAGGTTCTGCTCCACCTTAAGACTTTACAGCCATAGTTTAATACCGGCCTTCCCATAAGGCTGACCAAATCCCAGAGAAACAACATGACATAGAATAATCAAATTGTAAATTAAAATTTTACAATTACATATTATACTTGTAAAGTGTAAAAAGAGTCAACACAAGTAAAACATTCGAACGTCAAAATCATTCTCGTGTAAAACGCAATACAGTTACTACTTCATCCCTTAAAAAAAGTTCCATTCATCTCAAGTCACAAACGTCAACCTCCGTCTGAGTAGTCGGAGTACTAAATTTTAAAATCTGAACTATTTCTTCAGTTTAACAGTCTTTAGGGAAGCAAAAAAAAAAAGTAAATGCAAAGTTTAGATTGCGCAGGAACTATTTTAAAGTTGATGAATAGTTGCAGGATCCCTCTTTTAGGGATCCCTGACAATTTGGTTAAGAAGTCAAAAACTACTGCTGTGTTCGGGGAGAGAACTTCCATTTTCATGACTGTTTAATGTAAATAGTAAAGGTTAATTTATGTTGACACCAGAGTTTGAGTCCACAAAAGAAAAAAATGGCAAAGAAAGGATTTGTCACAACTGTCAGGATAATTATGTGGACTAACAATTGCATTAATTAGTATTTTGAGTGGTAACACATATTAGGGTTGTTTAAAATATGTAAATATGTACGTTCTAAATGCATGATTGAGCTTGTAAATAAGAAATCAGATTAATGGAAATAAAGATGAAATCTATTTACTAGTATTACCTGGTATATCAAAGAATAGGTAAAAACATAGCTGAGGTGTTGAAAAAACAGGAACGAGTATGTTCGATGTCAAGGCTTTGAACGTAAAGCGAGTATGGCACATTGGGTAAATGAGGAAAAAAAGTTACAAATAGGCAACGATAAAGATTATCGAGTACTGATATTGTATTGAGAGCATAGAAGCATAGATGACTTACGAGTCTAGACAGAGTAACTATTTATTATATTTATAAAAGCTTCAGAGACTACAGGCAGATGCTATATAGGCCCCAGATATCTTTAAAATGGGCTTTTCTATGAGAAGAAGCTGTAGTACCAAAATGAACAAAGAAGTTTCATAAAAGGCTGCAAGAACGTGCATGGCAGGAAAGGAGACATCATGAAAAAGGCCAACATTCCCCAAACCAAAATCACAGAGCAGTCATTCATCAACTGCTAAAAAGCTGCTGAAACCTTAGAAATAGAATTGTTCTTCAGAAGAGCCTCCTAAGAAAATTTCAAAACTTGAGCTCCAGGGACAAACCGCCACGGGAAATCACACATGGAGAACTACAAAAGACAACTTCAAGAGATGACAAAGTGCAACTTCCATTCCATTTCCACTAGTGTTGTTTTTCAACAGGAGTTAAATCCTTGAAGCAACAGTCCATGAAAATTACATCAGAAGAAACCACAAAATATGCAGCAAGCCCTTTTCCCCATCTGCCGCTGACCCTAGATCAGCACACGGGATGGGAGAACTGCTGTCTGACAGGCATGGATTTAGACTGGCAATGATGACAACCTGCCCCGTGCAACTCCAAGCTCCTTTCGCTTTGAAACCCTCCGGTGACACCAAATGACTACTGGCAACTGTATTTCCACCTTAAACTACAGTTTGCGCTGCTTGAAGATCACACAGAGAGATCAGTCACTGCAAGCTGTCAAGAAGAGCAGAACATTACTTTCATAGTATTTAAATAAATTATAGCTTCAACTAGGCTAAGAAGGCTGGAAGCTTCACAACAACACATCTGAAGCAGTTCTGCATGAAGGGGAAAGAGATATATCCAGGCAACGGCGTATGCACCTATAGAGCAAGGAGACCGGAGAATTTTCATTCATCAACACTTCCTGTAATTCAGAAGCGAAATGGTTTTGTGCAAGAGAAAGGAATCTGAGAACTTTTGAACTACGTAGCCAAAGAGACCATAGTTGTTTTGAAAAATCAAACTTTTCACAAAAAAGCAAGACTATCAGAAGCAGTAATCAGCAACTCAACTATTCCTTATTTTCATAAGATTTTATAAGAAGATCTGAAGGATATCCTATCAGCAATCCCATGCTCAGCATCACTTGCACGTGGAGGGAAGTACACGGGGAGAGCTCATCCCTCCGAGAAGACAGGTTTATAGGGAATGCAGATGGAGTGACTCCTTTTACTTGCATAGAATCACAGAATCATAGACTCATTTGGTTGGAAAAGACCTTTAAGATCATCAAGCCCAACTGTACCTGTCCACCACTAAACCCTGTCCCTAAGCACCTCGTCTGCCCAGCTTGCAAATCCCCCCAGGGATGGGGACTCGACCCCTTCCCTGGGCAGCCCCTTCCAGTGCTTGACAGCCCTTTTGGGGAAGAGAATATACTAATTTATATTAGCATATTTATAATCTAATACCAGAAATATCATAATACAGGGAATTATCTTGTTTCTAGAGCTTCTTACATTACAGAATTAAAAAATTAATCTAAAAATGCTTTGGCTGTACCAGAATTCTTGATTTTAGGCAATGAGAAGTTAAAATAGATTTCTTCTAAGTAAATATTTGAAATTTGGTAATCAATTTGTGTCCAGCAAAACTTTATTTCCATCCTGCAGGAAACCAACTTTGCTTTCAAAAGCTACTTAGAAACTGTGCTACTTTTCAGGATGCTACCCCAGATCTACTCTCTTCTGCATCAATACACCTTCATTTCCATGAACACAACATTCTATTTCATTTTCAAATGTTGACAAATATGTGAATTTTAATCATAACTTTTCAGTCTTCCATCCCCCCCAAGTTACGAAAATAAGGACCTGAGAACCTACTGAAGGTACTGAAAAGTATAAAAGGATTAAATTTGCTTTAGCCCAAATCCTCACAGGTCACATTTGTATACAGTACCAGTTTTAACTGTTCAGTCTACACCTATAAAAAAAAAAAAAGGCAGTTGGTTTGGGGTTTCTGGCTTTGTTTTGCTGTGCTTTACTGTCTGTTTGTTTTTAATGTATGAACAAAGTCATCTGACCATGTTTAGATATGTCGAATACCTATTACTAGATTGCTCCAACATTCTTTAACATTGCCTCTTTTCAAATGTCATCATATGTGAGAAATTAAGTGCATCATTATTATAAACACAAAAGGAACACTGATTCATATTTATGAAAATGGAAATGACGTTTACACAGATGCATCGTATACCATTTATTTTGATATTAAACCACAATTAAAATCATTCAATTCTATGAAGGAGAACAGCCCTCACATATAAATCAGAAGGCTCAAATTTTATTTTATCCAGAAAAGGGTGAAGCTCCTATGGAACTAAAAATAGTCCATCATAATACTACAGGTCAAAACTCAACCACCGCCCAAGACTCCCCCCCCAAAATAACATGGTTTCGTACAAGGCAATGGAAGGACATGAACGGTTCTGCCTTGTATATGGCTGGATGCAGCCCTATGATTTTAATTACAGATTTTTCTTTTATCACTGAATGTTTTAATTACTTTTAACAGAGAGTTAAGCAGGAGAACCGAGGTGATATCTGTAGGCTAAATCTCTCTTGGCCTGCTGAGTGCTGACTGGGCTTTCTGCCCTCAGCTTGGATGGATATTCATTATATAAAGGTATATCTTAACAGGTTTGATTAAATCATCAATGAGTTCTGGAAAATGCCCCATTTTAATTTGTCCAAGCATACTGAGGAGAAGGTGGAAGGAAAATGCAGTCTTCAGACAACACAGAATAAGAAGCAGCCATTGACTGCACATTTTTTTTGCTGCCATCTGTACCGTTGATGGTGGGCAACCTGGCTGCCGCAGCTATGTAAGATCACCTTCCCGAACAACGATCCCATACTCCACGTTTGACAAACGGGAGGTAAAATCTCACCACCACAAATCACTGTGACTTGTGTTCTACAACTAACGACCACATCATCACGCATATTGGTGGTATTTCTACATATACCACGGGTAAACCTGATGATGAAAAACAATTAGTCTGGAAACCATCAGGTACTATTCTGCTTCTATCTGACTTTGACTTTTATTTTATTCTATCCTATTGGTTGGATATTTAGTTTCTAGGAGAATATTTTCTATTTTCCCATCCATGCCACAGTTTCAGACTTGAGGAGGTCCATTTCAGACACCTGAAACAGAGATGCCTTTAATTCGTATTCCATGGTACTGGTGCCATGACTGCTGCCTGAATGAAGACACTGATGTTTTTTAAGGAAAGCTGACTTACACATGTATCATTTAATTCAAGAAACAAATATGCTTTCTAAGTTCTGCGGGCTGTTCAATTCTGAGCCTACTCAATGTAAACAGGATCCTATTTCAATTTCTCAAAATGGAAGGGAAAAAAAAAGCTACTTTTAATGATGCTTTATCATTAGTGGTACGCGAAACTACAAAAATAATTAAATGTTTTGGCTGTAGCCTCAATTGAGTAAAATTTTCTATTATATATTTGTACCTGTAATAGTTTGATATCTTAAATAAAGGTTCCTTTTATTGAATTCAACTAGACTGGATATAAACTCATAGAAGAGAAGTTCAGTACATTCATACTTTCCTTCTTTTTTCTTTTTACACCCACCAGTATTCCCTAAAAGGATAATATACCATGATAATGGAGACATCTTAGACCAAGTCCTGAATCCCACATTCAAGAAACAGGTTTGGGTGCTGGAAAAGCCCAAGTTCAGTATCCCAGCTGTAATAACAACCCCTTCTCATCTTTAAGCATATCACAACCGCTCAGGATGGGATTCAGCTTAAACGGTAGCATCCAAGGCCACCTCCGCTGTACCCGGTGCACGAAGACCAACCGAAGACCACACGGAGCAGCAACTGGAGGCCAGGCAGGAGACGGACATCAAAAAGCACTACCTGCTTACAACCAGGCACCTGCATCCATCTTTCAATTCTCTATTCCATCCATCTTTCAATTCTCTATTCCATCCATCTTTCAATTCTCTATTCCATCCATCTTTCAATTCTCTATTCCATTACCAAAAAAGCACATTTTTTTCTTTGTACGAGATAATTCTGAAAAGAGAAGGTAACATTTTGTATGTGGACGTTAGAAATTCAGAGTGGTTTGCAAGAGCTAAATCTTCTTAAATGTAGTGTTAAGTATGTTTATTTAAACATTTAACTCTATATTCTCAAACACAAAGATGTCTGGGCAGGTCAGCCACTTCTAGGGCTCGATCATGTTTTTGGTAATGTCGCTTTGCATAGATTTTAGTGGAAGCTCGAGTCTGCATTTAATCCTTAACTTCTAATCATCTGCTAGATGAGATGTATACAAAACATCTATATAAACCATATGGTCCTGTAAAAACGTGGAACTGAACTGAATGAAATGCGAGCTCTTGCCTTTTCTGAACACATCTGTTGCTGTGGCTTCTGACAGGGTAGCACCAAAAGGGCTCCCACATAAGCAGGACATAAGGCAGGAAGCATTTTGCACATGCCGTGCTAGGCTGCAATTAGCAGATTCAGAGGCCACCTGTCACGGGGCCGAGCGGCACACAATTCCAAGGGCCAGGCTGGGGGAAGCAAGCCCAGCTTTCGGGAGACGCGAGGCATGCCCCGCTTCCTTTGCTGACAGCAGTGAAATATCTCCTTCCTTCTCTCCGTTCTTCCCAGCATACCCATTACACAGGTCTCTGCTACCAGATTACCCGAACATACGGGACGGGGGACTGCTGCACGCTAACATTTAGACAACTTATTTGCAAAGTTATCCAGAGCTGGAGGAGCAATCTGAACTGTTCTGCTCAAGGCAAGGTGCTGCACATATTGAGCCTTGACTTCCTTTAATCTAAAGAAAAAAAAAAAAAAAACCACCCCACAAACCCCAAACAAATTATGTCGGGACTTCTCTAATTACATTACCAAACACGGAACTTTTACTGTGACATTTTCAGTATTTGCAATGATGAACTTCTGCAATACACACAGAAGATGACAGAAAATCATTATGCAAGTTCAGAAGTGATGCGCTTCTACCCTTTTTGGCACACTTTAGCTTTGATAGCAGTCAATTTTTCCCTCATTATAAATGGGAAAAGTAAAGATATCATGAAAAGGCCACTTGAAAACAAAACAAAATAAAGGAATGCAAATTTATACCGGAGTTACACAACTGCCAAGAATGCTCAGAGCCTGCTAATCTTCTGTTTATTACTTGTATGTTCTCCTCTTTGCCTCAACAGTGCGTATGCAACACTGAAAACTTTGAAAAGTGTATTTTAAAAGCTGACTTTGAATACTGTGAGCATGAGTCAGACATAATTTACATGGCTGAAATTTCACTAAATAACTTTGAAATTATACCACCATAAACCTTGTCAGGAATACTTATTTTCAGCTCCTTCATGCACTCAAGTTACTGTAATCCTGAGCCCTCTACCAACATGAATAAATTTAACATTTTATTAAGAGTGACGCAAGGCTACCATCAGTCACTTTTTAAAGCACAGATGCAGAAGGGTGTGATCAATACAACAGCACATAGGAAGTAAGTGACAGCGCTGAGAATACGGCTCAGCCATTTGAGCCCCGGACCTTTCACCACAGACCATATGCTCCCCTGGCATCCCAACACGTCTTTAACAACCAGACAACCTTTTCCCACACTAATTTTGTTTAGCCAGACTGCTTCAAACACACCTCCTTTTTTCAATTAGCCACACAAACATGAGAAAGTGGTCACAGACCCCTGATGTCTGTTAATGATGCACTGAAGGGCTGAAAGCTCAAAGAAAAGCTCTTCCTTCTGGAAGACTCAGTCAAGCCTGCGGGCTGCAGCAATGCCACAGGAGGCTTACATTGGGTATTTAGGAAAAAATTTCTTCATCAAAAGGGTTGTCAAGCATTGGAACAGGCTGCCCAGGGAAGCAGTTGAGTCCCCAACCCTGGAGGTATTTAAAATACTGGTAGATGTGGTGCTGAGGGACATGGTTTAGTGGTGGGCTTGGCAGTGCTAGGTTTAGGGTTGGAGTTGATGATTTTGGAGGTCTTTTCCAACCAAAAAGATTCTGATTCTGTGATGGATGCTAACATGCAGAAAAACGTTAAGAAGGAATTTGCATGGTTATCTCTCCCATTAACTCCTCTGAGCCTCCAACACCACAAAACACCGTTCCTCTTGCATGCTACCCTCTCTGCTTGTGCCCGCTGGCATGCTCTTGCCCACTGGGGCATCAGAAAGGACCACAAAAAAAACCTGTTTGCAGCCTGACAAACGGTACTGTGGCTTTCAAGAGGAATCAAAGAAAAAGAACTTCTGTTCCTCTCCAAAGGATGACTGAAGGCTTTGCTATTCCTAGAAAAGTCATGGAGATGTGACAGGGATCCATTGCCCTCTAGGTGAGCCGCAGACACCGTACATTCAGATGACAAATTTTAATTCTTTTTAAAAAGTTATTCTCATGCTAGGATAAGCATGCATAGTACTTACCTGTGTAGGAGAGGAAAACCAAATAATAAAAGATATTTGGAAAGGCAGAAAACTTTTTTTTTTCTTTTTAAAGAACAGATGTGTTCTATTATCTACCCTAAGCTAACAATCAGTACTGCTCTCAAAGGCAGGCAGACAAACCTGTGGAGATTAAAGTTCTTCATGTTATGACCGTTCACTCTTTTGACAAACTCAAAAGAGTCCATTCAAAAAATTACCAACTCTCTATCCATTGAAAAAGTAAAACATGCATTGGGGTTGGTTTTTTTGGTTTTTGGTTTAATTGCTGAACAGTGAAGGATGACTGTATGGTGCCTAGACATGGCCGATAAATTCCGCTCTTCAAAGATTAAATTAGATATGAATAACAGAATGGGACACACTTACCATAGTACCTCCTGAAAATCTCTTTTATTAGACTATAATTCGGGATGGATGTAACAACATAATCTAGTGTTCAGCAACTACAGCAGGAACAGACTTCTAATCCCAACTATGACACCGATTTGAGCAAGGTATTTAATCTCTTTCAGCTGCCACTTGTCAAATAGTGTATTTTTTTCTTTGACTCTTAAGTCACTATGAGGATGCACCAAGAGATCCGGCTTTGAAATTGTTTTAAAAAAAAAATCTATAAAAGATAAAAAACAAATTAGGCGCTCTGAAGGTATCATAAAAAAATAATTACAGCAAAGGTTAACAACCTAAGCATATCAGGATGGAACTGGAAGAAAACCCATAAAACTGGCTTTAATCACTGTTGCTATCTTGTATTTGTGTTTAAAAATAAAAAAAGAACAAAGTGAGCATGCTTGGCTCTCACACCTAACACTAGGGACAAATCTTTATCTCTATTTTTTCAGGTAACAAAGAGAAACCCATTATAAATGATGAAAAACATGGCAGTTGCTTCTCATTTCAGCCAAAGATACAGTAGAGAACACAAAAGATCTGAAGACTTAAGTGTAAGAAATACTTACAAGCAAGGTATCATGGTCAACACTAGCAACCAACACCTTATCTGTCCCAGTCAAACACTGGAGCAAGCTCCCCAGGGAAGCGGTCATAGCCCTAAGTCTGGCGGTGTTCAAGAAGTGGTTGGCTACTGCTCTTCAAGACATGGTTTAACTTTTGCGTTGCCCTGTGTGCAGTCAGGAGTTGGACTCGATCCTCGTGGGTCCCTTCCAACTTAGGATATTCTACAATTCTATCATTATCTTAAAAGCACCAGCAAAAATAATGAAATCCAGAGAAGGATAGGCATTAGTCGCTGAGGAAGTAAAGCTGCTCTTCCTACTCACAGATTTTCCAAACAGTATGAAATTGAGATGTCTTAATTTTCATGTTGCCTGCAGTGCCCTGAAAAAAAAAAAAAAAAAAAAAAAACCAAACTGCTACAATTCTTATTTTTGCTGTTGCTTTTCCATTCAGTGAGGTTTGAAGCAGAAGCAACGATTCTGTTTGTATTCCTGGAAACTCTACACTGCATTGGCTCACATTTTAAAGGTTATCTTTAAAACCAAAAAGAGTTCAAAATTGATCTTTTCGAGCTCATACATACTCTTTCATGGACAGGGCTTATGCTCAAAAGAAATTCCACCGTTTGAAAACAGTATTGGTTTTGAGCTTCTGCTCACTTGCCCCTGCTTTCCTCCCCCCTGTTTTTTGCTTTTGTATGTAAGAGACAGCCCTGGCATCCCAATATGATTTGGCCAATATGAATTTTAACATTAGCAAGCATTAGTTTTGTATGATTTTTGTCATATATAACGTATCATTTACATAATGTTTAATTAAACACGTGACTACAGAAAAGAATACAGATTTCCCCATCCCAATATCCTACAAAATTATTCCTCTTCTGGCACATCTAGACAATCTATGAAAACTTACAGTCAATTTATTCCATGTGACACTAGTAAACAAATTAATGTAGAATTTAATTGCCTTTGTCTCTTCAGCTCCGAATTGCTTTTTAGTGATATTTATCTGAAATTATGATCTGCAAAGAAAATAAATTGTAATTGAGCTTATAAAATTGATCATATTTAGAAGTTGACAACTGTCACAATTATTAATCTGAATTTTACTTCTCAGGGAAGAAGCATACTTTATCAAAATATTTCTGCAAAGGCGGCTGTTTTTATGCTGTCTCATGTTTCCTGCAGTATTGTACTTGCATACATTTTTCTAGAATTATTTATTTATTTATTGCATTTGTATAAACTACTCGTCTTCTTTCTTCCAAAGCATACCAGAAACCCTTTAAGCAACCTTTTCCCTAGTGAAATACAAAATAATCAAATCTGTTACACCTAGCAATAACTAACATTGAAAACCAAACAAAACAACTGAAGTAAAAAAAAAAATCCTTAATCATTATTATATAATGCATACTGCCTCAGCAGTATTGGTACAAATCATTAAAAAAATCCTAAATACAAATATTAGTGTACAAAACTAACAATAACCCATCTGGTTTGCATTATCTAAAACAGAGTTTGGATTATGGTAAGTTGAAAAATTATGACAACATGAACTATGCATTCCTGAAAGACCTATACATTTTCGAAAATTCCTATCTGTTTAAAAACAGATCTTAACAGCTATACTGAATTACATACAAAAAAAACCCCTATACAGGTATAAAACACCTCTGCTCAGACATTTACTCTGTGAAGTAGCTTTAGCAGAAAAAAAAATATAATATATATATTGGTATATTTTAAACTGAAGATACAAATGAGGAAGGACTGCCCCAAACAGGACAGAGTTAGGGGTTCGGTTATGTTTTTTACCTGAAGGTCTTCCCTTCCTATTTGCTTATTTTGAGACTTACAGCATTAAAATGCATTTGAATCTGGAAGTGAAAGTTTTTCTTTAAGGGAAAAAAAAAAGGGCAGACTGGAGGATGGGAAAGGAAGCAGGCAAAAAGGATGCCTGGATATTTGCCACTGTGAATATGAATGGACTTCAGTAAAACTTAGTTATTTTTGCTTAGAAATGTTTTTTCTTTTTGGGACGTAATTACCATAGCCTAGAATTACTGTGGATTATACACGTGGGCACGAGAAATGCATTCTTAGGCTTGGGACTTGCACCCAGAGTCTTCAGGGAAGTCCATGCTGGGATATAATGAACCTGACCATATAAAACAGGACGGTTCAGACTTTCAGACAAATTTACCTCAGCTAAGGTAATGGCATAATTGACATCTTGTAATTAAATATTTTATTCACGCTAATTTTCCCGTGTCCTAAAACCACGAAAGTCCTATTTCTTCTACTTGCTAAACTCAGGAAGAATCACACCAAAAAATTCCTAGTGCTATCAGACAAAGCAGCAAAAAGCCTTCATCTAACCCTCCGAATTCACATTTATTCTCCCTTCTTTGGGGCAGGGTGTGGAAGGAGGACTCGCTGGGTAGAGGAAATCAAACTTCAGGTATGCCTACGCTGCTAACACAAGGGTGTAGCTGCAGACAGACAGACATGACCTAGTTTTCATCTCACTAGCTTGGGTACAAATAGCAATGAAAAAGGCAGCAGCGAAAGCGCCCGAGAGAGTGGCTAGAGCATGTCGAAGCCTGTTCTGCTGCAGGTTTACTGCTTTTTTGTACCCAAGCTGGCTCAAGTACGCCTAAATACGCTGCACTCACACCTCCTGGGCCCACAACTGAGTACCTGTCGCCCTCTCTTCTCCCAATAACCGGATGATCGTTAAAGAAATAAAGACCCTACGGAAGCATAGTAGAGGTGGACTTCTGGCAGACACACAACAAGGCCAGCTACACATTTCCAAGTTAGCACGCTTCTTTTAAAGTCACTTGAGTGCTCGGCTGAAAATAGGAGATCTGTCTCCCCAAGGCTTGCGTCAGAGCTTTTCTCTTCCCATTTCCTTTCCAGACACTGCTCTCCTCTCCATGAACGAGCAAGAGCAGAAAGTAACTGGCAGTTTTGTTTTGTTTTTTTTCTTCTTCTTCTCTCCCATCCCCAGCAGTGATCCCATCCACAAAACATTTAATTGCCATCTCCCACTGATGAACTGCATACTGAGAATGCCAAGGTGCTTAAGTCCTTTCCTTAAAGTATTAGTACAACGTTAAAGTTTCTGGGCCAGGGAAGTCAAGCAGCTAGGAGAAGGAAAGAGAACAGGGAAGGAAGAAGCCCTCTTCTCCCTTTAAAATTTCAGAAGTTTATACAGGGAAACCTAAAATCAGTTCAGTGCAAACTTCACTGTTCCTGAAGACACCATCACAGAATCATAGAATGTTTTGGGTTGGAAGGGACCCCTAGAGGTCATCTAGTCCAACCCCCCTGCAGGGAGCAGGGACACGGCTAACCAGATCAGGTTGCTCAGAGCCCCGTCCAACCTGGCCTTGAGTTGTTTGGGACAAAGCTCTTCCAGTTTACTTGTTCTATCATCTTAATACTACCATAGAAAAAACCAGAAACGAGCTGATGTGCTGTTACACCAAAGCCTCTGTGCCAAAGAACTGTGCCTACCTGGGGTGCCTCTCCCTCTCAGGTTACGACAGCCAGAAGAAATTCCACATGGGCCAAATCTGAGATTACAGTTGTGCGACAGATTGACAGGGAACTGCCATGTTAACAAGCCAGCAATGTGCAGCCTAGGGGAACAAGCCTGTTTTCCAGGAGATGCTTCATAATAAAACCAGCACCTCTTCTTGTCCACACAGGCTGAAGCAGTACTTGCAGTAACAGCATGCAGGAGTAAGGACACCCGATTCCAGCAACAACGGCAGTGTTCACACAAGTGTTCTAAAAAGATGGCTCTAGGTAAATAAGTGATCCAGAGGAATTTTCATAAGGTATTTAATAAAAGCCAGAAGCTGGACAAATGAGGATAACTACATTAGCACATCTGAAATCTTCCTGCAAAAGGAAAATAAACTACCAAAGAGTAAAATCCCTCTTTGTTCCTTAGAGAGACAAGAGAAACCTGCTCAGGTATGCCTCATCTCAACGAAAGATGTATTCACAAAAAGCCCAGATTCAGTCATTCATGCAGTGGTACACGTTTCCAGCTTAATAAGGGACCACAGCACGATACCAAGTAACTACCTTCAGTTTTTTAATTAGAAGTATGGCTATGGTTAGGAATCAGACATGCCAGGTAATACAAAGCAGCCGCTACACCTTCAGTTTCAGAAAGGTTCTGGCACAAAACATTTCTGGGTTTACAAACACATCATCCAGATACACTTGCAGTATCGCCTTCCTTTCCAAATCATTAGGTCTTCCTGACAAATTCATATTTGTGTGTTACAGAGTCCTGAACTGGTAACTGAAAAGTCTTGTCAGGATTTAAACGTATCTTACATTACCTTATGACTCAGGGTGTTCACAGGTGGAATTATTTACCAACCACAACACCACTGTGCTAATGTTTGCATCGTGGCTTTGCTGGGGAAAGGGAGGGAGGGGGCTCAGGTGGCTGTACCCCAGCCCTGCGACCCCTGCGCGCGTAACGGCAAGGAGAAAAGGCAAGAAGGTATCCGTGCTCCTCACGGAGCTGGAGCACAGCCCACTGGCATGTTTTCTGCCATGTTAGCACCTGAAGAGATATTTTCAAACACTTTAGGCAAGCCTGACTGACACAGAAAGCGACACAGAAAGCTAAGCCTTCTTTACCTATGAATTTACAGCCATCGCTAGTCAGAAGAGCCTTCATCCTCTGTCAGGAACATCAAAAACATCCAATAGGTGGGTGAACTTCAGACAGAGTCTTGCAGAGTGTCTTGAAGAGAATAACACAAACGTGCATCCTGGGCAATAAATATTAGTGTATGCTGGAGAACTTCTTGCAGTGTCTTGAAGAGAATAACACAAACATGTATCCTGGGCAATAAATACTAGTGTAGGCTGGAGAACTTCCATCCTGCTTTCTCACTAGTTTGTAATTCAAGTTCTAATGTGAAGTCAGACCTTTGTTCTGCTCTGCATTTTCCTAGAACAGGCAACCGCAACTTTCTATCACTTATAATCTCTACACAACTATTTTGCTGTATCTGAACAGTACTACCCTTGGTAGTAATTTTTTAAGCTGTGGGTGGGTCCCAGCCATTATTTTGTACATGCATCCTGATTTAAGAAAACTTTTCCCTAACATTTCTTTTGGAATAAAAAGCTTAGTTTTTACAAGGAAAAATTCCAAATTCAGACAAACTACTTTAGCGCCAGAAAAACTTCCTGCACTGTACAGAAAAGAGGCAGAGATGAGTAATCTACTGTCTGTAAATATCCACACGTAAAATATGAAAACGTGACACTATCACTCATCTCCTCCATGACTGGGACAATACAGACACTCTCCAGCTTGATCTTTGAAGCCCAGGAGGTGTTCAGCTGACCCTGGTAAGGTCTATTACCCCAAACAGATGCTAACACAGCACATTATTCTAGGGTCAGAGCAGCCTGGGGCATCTTCCTTGTACCCTGCTGAGTGGCAAGACATGTCAAACGTTTAGGCTGTCTTCTGGAGCAGGCTAAGGATGTCCAGGAATATGGGGCAGCTACAGGAGAAGTACCAAGGAAGTGCCTGCAGCACCTCGTTTGAGACGCATGGATGACAACAGGGAGATCACTTTCCCCAAGAGCTGATGGATGGAGAAATGCTGCTTCGTAGAGGACACAGCTCCTAACCTAGCTGCTCATCAGCTCCCAAACCCAAGTTTATCAAGTGAGGTTTCATTCTGAAGTTCCTGCTAACAAAGGCTCTAAAGGAGGACAGTTCAGAAAAAGCACAAATTATTTATGAGTATGGATACTATGACTTTTGCAGAACACAACAGTACCATGATATATTCCTAAATGATATGTTGTAATGCTAGATAGAGATAATTCAGCCACATCCACTTTCCTTTCTTCCCAGTGTTCTTAAAACAGCTGCAAAAATTCAGAAGTTTTTAGAAGCAGATTTCTGTTTTCTTCTAGGGGAAGGGAGAGGATAAGCATTATTTCCCCAAAATCCTGTTCACAGATGAACCTAAACTTACACAGTAAAGTAGAATATCGATCTCTGCTTTCGTACGCCAAGGTTTAATGCAACATTTTGCATCAATTTTTGAACAACCTGTGGGGAAAAAAACAAAACCAACTGACATTTATCCTTAACTGATGGATTCATCACTGTATTATTATACTTCTGTATTTACTATCCTGCACGTTGTATTACGACGGAGCAAAGCAGCCCCAGAAGATAACATACCAAGAGCAGAGAGCACGCATACCAAATAATGTCACAGTTTGCCACAGGAACAACGTTCAAGCGTCGGGAGCTTCCTTGCAAGCAATCGCTCACCTTCACGGCAAGAGTCAGCTCAAATTACTGCGACAGTGAGCAGCTAACAGTTACTTCACTTGAGTTACTACGCTCAGGTTAGCCCCAAGTAAGCATAAACTTTCAGCCAAAATGGGAGCTCAGAGTAGTTTGATTGGCAGCTGATGAATTTTGCTCATTAATGTAAATTGTGCTAACTTGATACATCACTTGTGGTTGAATTCCCATTTAGAATATGCCAAAAGTTTTACTCTGAGACATGTTTTGCCCCAGACTTCGTATCATCAATAGGTAAAATAAAAGCACGCACAAACACGTGGTTTGGATTAACAATTTTTGTACAAGTGGAGGGTGTGTGTAATTTGATACATTACAGGATTCCTGCAATTCCTACAGTGGCCAAGATGTTCCAGCTTTCCTATCGGCTCATTATTGCCTTGGTCTTCTAATGCTGAAAACTCACACTGCTTAAACGCACCTTTTCATCATTTTGCATGATCTATAGGAATCAGCTGAACTCCGATTTTCTACTCTACAGCCAATCATTGAGAATAATGTTCCTAAGAGCTATTTAAGAGAAAAGACGAGTCTGTGATGCTGGGAGAAACATCAGAAATATACATTTGCTTACTTAAAACAAGACCACAGGCACAGGCTGATCATACTGCTGTACACCACCAGAAATGTGTTTAGAAACTGAAGAGCCTCTTCTTTGAGGAAATGACAAGTCTAGATATTCCTCCTCTTCCCATGTCTACTACAGGGAGTTTGAAGGTTCCTCCTTCATTTCTAAATATAGACCTCATGATCAGATTCTGCATGATAGGTTTCTGAACGTGAGCAATATGATTTCAGACTGGAATAGCAAAACAAAACACAGAACAAGTCACAGTACTCCTCCGAGTCGTCTTTAAGGTCACCACCCATGGGGACGCAACCCAAGAATCTGAGCCAGCGAGCCTAAAGAACAACCAGAAGAGAAGCAGCCAGAGCTGTGACTATCTTTATTGCCATAGGGTAAAATATGGAAAGTGACTTCCAGTTTTTAAACTATAACATTACAGTTACGAGGGATCTTATAAGGAGCAAGTTGGATGTCCTTAATTGCAAGGGTATTAGTAACACTATTTTCCTGATCTTCTCTGTAGCAACTAAGATGGACTCAAAGCACGGGCAAATAACAAATATGTGACTACCAGCTGATTTGAGAGAGTTTGCATTTATTAAAAAACCCTAGAAAACAAAAACAAAAAAAAAAGCCAACCCCCAAACTAGATTTACAGGTCTAGCAAGTATTACCACATATTTCTGTAAACTTCCACACTCCTTGTAACTCTATCACACTAGTAACTTAATAGTGCTGTGTAGTTATTAGCATCAGAGGAGCATCTCTGTGAGTCTGAATATGTCCAGCTGCTGAATTAAGCGAAGAAGGACCCAGAAGCCACTTGTGTTTGGGCTCCTCACCCGGGGCAGCCTCACCAGGCTTGGGGAGCTTCAGCAGGGAGAATGACTTCTGCTGGCAAATCTCGAGTCCTAGTGCAGCATCCTGCTAACCTTACTTTTGCTTATTTCTGTCAGATTCGGTGAAATTCCTGAGCAGAGTAGTTTACTAACCCTTTGTAATCCCCCCCCAACCAGTTCAATCATTAACAGCGTTAACAACCTGTGTATCACACAACAAATCATTTACGACCCTCCTTTTCATCTACCCTCACTGGTTGTGGCTTTTCACCTTTTCTGCTTCTGTTGGGGTCTTAGCTCAGTAGAATTCTTTGTTCATTTATTCCTTCTGTTGGGGGTGGGGAAGAATCAGAGTATTTTTCAGTTAGGAGATAAAAAGAATCCTTTTGTTCTGCTCAGATTGGTATTTTATAAATTCAGTATGCTTTCCCTTCTGTATTTATTCTGGCTTTACAATTCAAAATGGTCAGAGGACAAATGTTCCTTCACAAGATGCTCCCAAACCCCTACAGCAACAATTTAAGATATCACTTACTTAAAAATAGAAACTAAGGTCTAAATTGGTAGATTATATCATTGATCTGGGCCCTTTTATCTGTGCTAGAAAAGCTGTAGAATATATAAATCTAGTGGAAGCCTCAGTGCAGAAAAAGTCACTATTCTAGACTCCTTGTACAATTTCTCCAAGGGCACAATTTTACATCCATTTTTGTTTTACTACACTATTTAACTACGAACTTATCAGTGGATGAGGGACTGGAATACTTTTCTGTGTACTTTTGGTTAGCTTAATGCTTTGTTATATTTTAATTGGCTTTTTGGAAAATACAATGTCATTTTAAGTTTTGTAAGAAGAATCAGGAAACTGCACCCAAACTTCTCATGTCATTACTGAAAGGTCTGAGGGTTCATAAAAAAAAAAAAAAGGCTATACAAGAGAACAGCTCATTCTCCTCATCACCACACTGGGTTTTCTCCTTCTGGATCTTCACGCTAGGCAAAGATACCAACATAAAGCAGTGTTCCTTGCTCACCAGGACCTATCCCATACTTGGAGAGTTGCACCCGCTTGAAACATGCCTGTGTAGAGCAGCATCTTCTGTCCACTTCAGACTGAAATAACTACACATACGCTTTGTGCAGTGCAGAGCACAGCATGACACAGCAACATAGATCACACTTGGCTTAACAGCATTCAAATGGCAGTTTTTTATCTTGAAGTATGAAACTCACATCATCCTGTAACTGCTAGGTTTGTAATTAAAAGCATGGCCACACCAGGAACTCTGTGGTAGTCACGTGGGTGTAAAGTGGGCAAAATCTTCTGAAACACCACTAGAATATTCCTCTTAAAAATCATGTTGTTCAGAAAGCATAGGCCTACTACTGCCTAAATAAATCAATGGTAGGTCTTCCCAGCTGCATGAAGTTGTACACTTTGCCAAGACAACCTTGTTATGTTTGTTACTCTAAGAGAGTTAATACGGCCAGCTACCAGACAGTAATCTTCACAGGTGAAATTTCATGAACAGATATGAACACGATTAACCCAGGGAAGCCCATCCTCTCCAAAACCAGCTATCATCCAAGATACATTTGTTCTTTATGGCATTTGTCAGTAAACTGCTCAGTAAGCCGCATATTGAATGCGACTTAATGAGTGTCTTCATGACAGAAGGTCTGATTCCCAAACTGTTGCAGCCTGGATAATGTTCACCTGCTTTCAGGCTGTTGTAGTGTTTCTCATTTCCCTGGCTAGACAAAGGACAAGCGGCATACTCTCTGAAAAGTTCCAGGTATGACTGACTTTCTTTATAGAAGTTCTCAAGTATTCGTATCTGCACAATTTCATTTCACTTCAACTGCCTCGCATCAGAAGCCAGCTAAGGAAACTCCAGGAGCTGCCTAACAGAGTTCTCCAGCCTGCTGTAACAACTCCCCTCTGAGAGGCGCCAGTGCTTCCTGCAAGTCAGAAGGGGCTGGAGGAAAGCTGTCCGTAATTCTCACAAAATCTCTGGTTGGAACCTGCTGAAACAACCGTTCAGCCCCAAGCAGGTGCAGCCCATCCCACAGTGGTGGAATCGGGGTTTGGCACTGGCTGGAAAAAGGCAGAAGTGAGGAACGTAATTGAATCAGCTGTACCTTAGCTTAAAAAAAGGTGATGGCAAACGCTCGTGCATAAAAGCTTAAGGAGGACAAACATAATCTTTCACAGGATAATAATTCACAGGCTGGCTACAGCAGTTACGACTTCAGAAAGTTAGCAACAACAAAGTGCAACTGCAAGATACAGCTATACACATCTGGGTTACAGACAGCACTGCTAAGGCTTTAGCAAGCAGGCTCCATACATGTTCATACTTGTGTGAGCCTTTGCATAGGTATATTCTGTAACATTATTATATGCTGATACTGGCCCTCGTTATCAGAGAGGGTCCATATCAGTCGAGCGCCTAGCCAGGCCCATCCTATGCACCTAAAATAACAAGCAGTCTTCCGTGAGAATGGCATCCAAGTAAAGGATAATGCTCACGATATGTGCAAGTCTAACACAAGTCCCAACTGGCAAGGACATGACTGATCTCACAGACGTGATCGCTTCAGCACAGCCTACCTGGCTCCACCTGCTCCACTCTAATACGTACACACCCCGCTTTCTCTAGCGTGCGTTCCAGAAGCATTACCAACACACAGGGTTGGGACGACAGCTACTATTTTTTGTTTTTTAAAAAAAAACGTGTTGATGTCCTTTTGACAAATTCACTGCTGGAAACAAAGTAAAATCCAGCTAAGAAATCTCAGCAGGGTGGCAGAGCAGAATAGCAGTGCCACAGGTGGAGCAATACGCATGCCTAAATACCCAACTCACCTGCCAGAGAGAACTGAGCTGACAGATTATGACATGAACCCTTTGGCCAAATGACCCTTGACTAATTCTATTAATACTGCCCACGCCCTCAAAAGAGGGGCCAATTCTCAGTAAGATCTACATGGAGGTGGATAGCAGTACGGGGAGGAAAAACACCGCCCAAAACCAAACAGGTGTGGTGAAGGGTTAAATTGCTCCAATTTATTTGTTGTGTTGTTGTAATTTCTCCTTAATGATAAATTCACTAAAAAAAAAAGCCAAAAGCCTATTGAAATGTCTGTTTCAAGACATTAGCACTCACTTTTTAATCTGCATGCTCAAAACTCTCCCTCTCACATGGTAGCTCAAGAACTGCAGAGCAAGAAGACATCTAAAGCAAAACCAGTTTTGAAACAGGCTAATATCTCAAATTTCCTTCATGATGGTAGTTCAGTGTTCCCTTCACATCCTGTCCTTCGTTACCTGCTGTTGGCTGAAGATAATCTCTTCCAGGCTTCTCAAATGCTGACACAGGAACCTCTGCGAGCACACTGAACTACTTCCTTTTCTCCTTGAAAAGATTTAATAACCTACAACTTTCTTCTGTGCCCTACTTGTAGTCTATCGTTCTCTTCCTTCTTGTATCAAATCTGCTAAAATAAAATTTTATAGTGTCAATTCAACAAAGGAAAAACTACAGAGTTAGTTCTGACAGCTCCCTTTCTCAAAAAATTTAATCAAAAAAGAAAGAAAAGAAAAAAAAATCCTTTGCCCTTGAAAAGATGAATTGAATAGCCTTAGGTATTCTATAGCTGTATTTATGAAAAAGTTCTTGGACACTAAACACACAAGTCTCTGCAGAAATGGGGAAAGTGTTTTGCCCAAGACATAAACTTCTTTTTCCATGGCACAGAGAAAAATACGCTGCACTCCACGGCTAGACATAAGCTCACCTCTCAGAGAGGTACAAGTGCCATCCGTCTCCAAGGGAAGCAATGCCAATGAGACAATGCCATCCAATGAAGCAGCCTCAAAAAAAGCTGCATACATATGCACACAAACATATGCTATTCCCATTTAGGAGAGCAATCATCTTCTCTACAGATACACACAGTAATCTGTCCAGACATTATTTTAAAGTTTTCTTACCAAAACCATGTTATTAACATTTCACAGTACTTAATAATAAAAACTTAAAAAACTAATACATGTCAGAATGTATGACTTACTTTTCTATGTAGAAAAGGCATCCTACTTTAAAATAAAATAAAAAGTCAGGGTAAAAGTCATGTCAAAGTAATGTAAAGCTCCCTGGCCATAAATAAAAATGAGGCCAGCACATTTAACATCTCCATGTATTTCCCATTTAATACTTCATACCATAATGTTGCAGAAATTTATTATTTTCCTCACTTCTATCCAAACCAGTTAAGTTTTTTCTTTTTTTAAAATTTTCTGTTTTATAATAGTAAGAAAAACATCTAACAAGAAAGATTATCAGACATTAATCCAGTTGCTGAGCATGTATTTATATTTCATGCAGAACAGGCATTTTCACTTTGTTAGATTCCCCTCCCTCCCCATATGTCTGAAGTCAAAGTCAATTGACCTGTGTATTACTACAGAAAATCTAAATAAAAAACCAAATCCTCTCAAATCTGGTTTTCTAACTTAAAGCAATTATTTATTAACATATTATTCATCAAATGCTGAATCACGGGGAAAATGCATAAGTAACTCATTGCTACTTTGCAGATCACTATTTCAGCTGACGGAACAAATCCCTTTTTCTTGTTTCTGGCAGAACTGTATCAGAATACTTGTTTAAAACAACGTTGTATGGCTGTTGTAGTTGAGATAAAAACATATAGCTAAGTATTTTGGGACAGGTTTGAGGTTTGTCAGGTTTTTTTGGTTGTTGGGTTTTGTTTATTTTTTCAGGCTTGAAAAGAAAAAAAAGGAATGAAAAAAATAAGTTCATGTCTTGTAAGCACGAAGATATTCCTTTATATCCAAGCTAAAAAGCTAACCTAGAATAGTATGAAGAATTTGAATTAAGCTATCCAACAAAAATTAAACGTAGAATTCAAGTTTCTCTCATTATAAGAAGTCTCTTCTACTGTTCATCCTAAATTATCACTTTTCTTTTTTTATTCTTTATTGAACTATGTAAAATCATCCCCCTGTATGAGGTCCAAAATAATTTTCACAGAAGTCAATAAAAAAAAAGAAATCCCTCATTATTACTATTATTCTGTGCTACAGTAATACCAGGGCCCCAGTTATGACTGACAAATACACAGAAAAACACTGTCCAGAAGAGGCACATAAAATAATTTAGTCAGTCATTGAATTCAAAGGGATCAGAGAGTAATTCTTAAAATGCAGACTGTTTAATGCTTACAAAATCAACACATCTGGTTCCTACTTCTGCTCAGGTTCCCCCCAAAATTTTGTTCCTATTTCTGTTGAAATACTTAAGCACTCAAAATACACAGAAATGGATGTTATTCCAGAGATACTCCTTTCCTCACTAAGGTATACTGAATTTATTTCCTATGGCACAAGCCGTACTTCAGACCATTATCTCAAACTAGAAAATGCTAAATCATATTAAAGCTCCTGTCCAAGAAAAAACTCTTCTGGCTGTATTCAATGGAAGAATGTTTGTCCCTGTATATGTAAGTCTAGAAATATTAATCCAAAAAGGAAGATGCAAGCAATTTAAAAAAAATAATTTTCCTATTTTTATTAATTGTAAAACACACGCTTCTGTTTTTGTGGAATAAATTCATATCCTTAGAACTCTGAAGATAAGAGTTAAAAAAAAAAAGTTAAATTCTCTACCAGAATGCATTTGCTCAAGTGTAAAGCCAACAAATGCTAAAATTTTTGGCAACACTTCCGCATTTCTGAATCATTAGGTAGTCAAACTATTTTTTGATTTTGCTTGCATGATGTTGGATTAAAATAATCCATATAAATCAGTGGTTTCCCCTCACTAGGAATACTGTGTTTACTTCTGGTCATCTGATGTCAAAAGGATGCATAAAAAATAGGGAGGTTCAGAAATAAATAACAAAAATGTCTTGCATGTACAGCAGTGGATTAGAATTGTTTACTCAAGAGACGAGTAAGAAAGAATATAGTCAAAGTAAACTAAATAATGGCGAGCCAGAGAAGGCATGCTGAGCATTTCAGTCACCCTTTTCAGAATATAATGATGGGATGCTTTTCCTAATGAAAACTTAAACATGTAGGTCTTTGACAAAGAGAGCTGTTTATGCTACGGGAACAGCAGAATTCTCCGATGCAAACTCCGTGTCTTGGTTGGAGGAAAGCAGCCACAAGACAGAACTGAAGTAGGACAAAGAAGAAAAAGCTGAACTCAAGTCATGTATTTAGTTGCCTAGAGACTTAACTCGTGGAAACCTAAACATCTAGGCCAAAGTCCTCAAAGATATTTAAGCATTTATTTTCTACTGATACCAGTTATCATTTGAAAACAGTGGGGCTTGGTGTCCAAATATGCCTGATGAGCCAGACTGTAACAACTTTAAGCTTTTCCCAGTCTAGGCAGCAATGGTGACGACATTATGAAATTATTTATATGCCTGATAGTAGTCGGATGCCTATTTATTTCCCTTTTCAAATCAACCTGAGACTGTTGTATGTAAAGACTGTGATCAAACAGCACTTCCCAGTTGACACCGTCTGCGAAAATAAGCCATGGGGCTTCATATTTGTGTCTTTGGTAAGGCTATGGGGTTTTCGCCCATAAATAGCCACCATCTCCTCTTCCCACCACTGTCTGTTACGGGATCTCCTTCCCTTTGCCATGGCAAATACTTTTATGCACAGCCACGTGGCCCCTGTTCCCCAAACGCCTCCCAATTTTCGTTATAGCCCTGCTTACCTCCGCACCAATCCCTCCCCCCCCAGCCTTCAACTCTTCCCCAAACGCTTGCTTTGCCTCTGTCCACTTCCCTCCCCATTGCCACCCTCTCCCCCGTTATGCTGCTTTGCTCCTGACCACCAACCCCTCTCCCCAAAGCCTGCTGCTTCCTAACGTCTCGCTGCTCGCTTCCTTCCTACTCCCACACCACAAGGCCTCTGCAGCAGCTTTCAGTTATAATCCTCCTTTCTCTTACAGAGAGCAAAACACCATCTGCCCTTAAAATAAGTGTACCTAATGTCAAATACCACAGTGAATAGCAGGGAGACTTATCCACAGGCAGCACCTTGCAGCTTCAGGGAACTTGCCTCTCCGGTGAAGCAGGCTTCACCATCCTTTCTTTGCACGAAAATAAAAATATTCCCACCTAGCGATGCCTTCTCTGAAGTTTGGAGTTTATTTGTGGCATTCCAAACTCACCCCACTACTGACACGCAGAAGAACGCCACCAAGTTGAGCATCAAACATTACTTCTTAGACCAACTAACAGTTAGTAAGTTCTTAGGTATTTCTATTGGGGCAAAATAAAGTATGTGAGTCAAAGGAAAGGAAACAACAGGAGAGTCTGTGCAAACTGAGGACAGAAGAATTACTTTTTTCAGACCCTATATTAGGACATTAAACGTGAGTCTCTATAAAGAGCTTACTTTCAAAACAACGATAACTGGAGATGCTTTAAGATGTCGTCAATTTAAGGTTCAGTCTTTTTTATAAGTTGACATCCACCACCATTATAATGGACATTTTCATGTATTACATATGAATTTTGACTACTGTCTACCAAAACAGAAACTAAAAAGTATTTAGTTTTTTCTATAATAGAAGCCCAGAAACATTCCGAGACTATAAATAAATTCCAGTTCACACAAAGTACTGTAGTAATTAGTGAGAGCTGAATACAAACACTTTTTTTACTGTTTTCTTAAATGCAATAATATCAAAAATCAATGAATACACTTCCAAACGTTCCCCTATGGGGTAACTGTGTGTCATGTTGTTGTATCAAACCCACAGCCTCAAAAAAAACCCCTTATTTTTATTCAGCATAGATCAATATTTGGAGAAAGCCAATTAACTGCTTCCAAATAAAGGAAAAAATTATAAACAGCAGGTTCTGCAAAGTTTATATATTCATTCTCTGACAAAACAACAGTTATTGCCCTCACAGTTATTTAAGAAAAATCATGCCGTTCCTACACATAGGAATACCTATGCTGGCATAAAGTATTTATAAGTTCCTTTTACGTTAAAAAAAAAAATAAAATTATCTTTTAATTTTCTGTTTATTTTTTTAGTTTCAGGGATATGCTCATTAAGTTCTACCTCACCATGTGTCTGCAGATTCTTAGCAGAACTCTTACATCAGATAACGACTTGAGTTACAAAAAAATTATTAAGACTAATTCATAACCGTGAAGTTTTTAACAAAAGGAGCATGGGGGGAAAAAAAAAAAAAAAAGAATCAAACCAGTAAAAACCACAAGTACAGGAAGAAAGCTAAATATGTAAGGTGATCCACTAGGAATCCACATACCAGCTGATTAAGAAGCTGCCTAACGACCAGCTTTTGGGATCATTACACAGTTAGCACTGCTCATTCCCCAATACCTTTGTGAAGTTAGAACTCATGAAAAATTCAGGTTTAGGGCTTGATCCAGCACCTAATAAGTTAATAAATATTTTAGCACTGACATCAGTGAAAACAGGATAGACTATTTTTTTCCTTAGTGTAAAGATTTAATGTATAGATTTTTAATAACAAAATATCAAGAGTACAGATATTTTACTGATCTTTCAAAAAATTAAAATCACCTTACATGGCAATATTTTAACACCCCAAACTACATGCCTAATACAAACCTATTTACCAAAGAGTAATAATTTGGCCTAAGTGCGATACAACAAAGATGTTACAAGAGCAATGCAACTTTCAGAAGAAAAAAAAACATCAACACTACCACAGTGAGCACTGCAAATTTATAGCTAGCACGCTCTGCACAGATGGACAAGTAATTTTTAGAAATGAATCACGCTGCAAATGATTTTACTAATTTTAAAACAGAGGTGAGGAACCAATAGCCTACAGGCCAGATACAGTTTGCTGCTTCAGTTCAGATGGCCTACAGACACATACGTGCTTTATTACTTAATAACACCAAGGCAGACTTCAAGGAAAACCACGCGTGTTTTAAAAGGCTCCAATAATTCACATATTTTTAAATACATAACCCTTAAGCCCAAACATCAGCCTGAAGTTTAAAGTATTAAATGAAATCTATGTCATTAGTCTGCATTTTTTTTTTTGAAGCGCACAAATTCTTGAGTTATTGTCCACTAAATATAGCGTGTTCTTGCTACCCTGAGAAGACGGGGCTTCACAGCCCTCAACATTTAAATTGTCTTAGTAGAGAAAAGTCAATGGTACTGTGAATTTGGACAACAGCCTATGCAACAGCTGTGGTAGAAGAATTTTGATACCTGCTCTGATACAGAGGAACATGCTCTACAGCCCTTATTTAGGGCAAAACTTTCACTGAAGTCAATGAATGTTTTGCCTTGAAAATAAACAGTACCAAATATAGATCTCCGTCTTTCATAGACAGCTTCTTACAAAGTGCAAAGCATTTCTGAAAGTGCATGCAGGATTCTAAATAGGAAAAGAACAACAAGTGAAAAAGAATTTATTGAGAAAGAGAGAAATCCTAGGCCACCACTCTACTTTCATCCTTGCTGCAGTTATTTGCAGCTGCCATGAACATATTGATATTTAGTAAACCAAAGGCTGCAGCTTTAATTGAAGTTTGACTGCTATAAACAGTTAGCTGCCTGGCTCTGGCCAGCACTCTAATACCATCAGCAGAACAGAGATGGGAAGCATAAACAAACCTTTTAACTAGATTACAGTTTCTAAAACGGCCAAGAATCCATTCGGCAAGAACTCCTGTGTGACAAAAAGTTAAAGGAGAAAAGATATTTTCAAGGAGTATCTAAAAAAAGCCTAACCTTTCCTAAGATGGTATGAATGGGAGTCTTCTGAGGAAAATTAAGTTTTCAAAGGGGGCTCTCCTTGAGAAAGATGATCTGGTCCTTCAAAAAAAAAAAAAACAACAAAACAAAAAACAACAAAACCCAAACAAACCAAAAAGCCAGAAAACTTTAAAATTTTTCCAAAGGTTTTTTCTCTTAAGACTTCAAAATGCACCAAGAAAAGTTACTGAACTTTGAAATACCAGCAGATCTTATACCACCAATTCGCATTTCAAGTAGCCATGCTCAAGAACAACATAACAAAACCATGTTGCGTCACCAATTTATACCAACATGACTACCTCTTAAATCTGATCCTTCTCACAGTTTGCTTTAGCTGAGCTTCCTCCCCGTAAAGATTATGGGGGGACAACATATCCTCCCTTCTGTCCCCAAGCCCGTAAAAGACAAAAGGAAGCTCTGTTGGAAAAAAAATCAGCTTGCTACAGATTCCCGACTACTTTGTTTCTTTAATCAATGACCTCATTCGTCCACTTTTGCAGTGTTTTCTTACGAAAATAGGAGATACTAAAAAATTCTTCCTCTCATCTAGATCCTCTCCCTCTCATCTAGGGTTGGATGAGAGGATACTGCAAAAACTTTCTTTGTCCTCGTCTTACATATAACATAAATAAAATTTACCTCCTTAAGTTGACAGTATGTTTATGTAAAAAAATTAAATAGATGCATATATCTTCATTGCATCAGTCTTAAAAGTAAGAAATTAAATAAATTTAAAATATGTATTAGGCACAAACACAGTCAAAATATAAAGCTAGTGCCAGCTGTTTGTTATTGTCAATGCTACAGCTTGAGTCCTACCAAAACACATGGAATTTTACTCATTCTAGGGGGACTAATCATATATATGCACACACACGTGTGTAAATACATGTGCATGCTTACACATATATGTATAAAAAAATATGCACGAGATACACAGGTAAAAGCTCAAAGGAATGAGACAAACCCCAATGTTTTACATATTTTATAAAGAGTTTAGGTTGTCACAACAGATAATCCTAAATAATGTGTTGGCAATGACCTACCAGAGTTTAAAAATAAAGTCTAAAATTGGCAAACTGAAATTTAATTTACATGTTTTTGAAACATTAGGCAGTAAGAATGGAAAAATTAGATTATCTATATTTATGATATGTAGGCCTACCTCCTATTTGGCCGACTTTTACTTTTCTCCTAACTTAGACTGCATTTGTTTCCTTTGGCAGCGGGGTACAAGGCAACATTATTGCAAGCCTCTCTTTATCTAAATGTTGAGAATATCACCATTTGATCCAACAGGATTTGTTGTGCAAACAATTGACAACTGTTCTTGTTCCCTCACTTGGGAATTTTTCTTCGTGAGGCCACGTTACCGATGCTGCAAACCAAGGGCCCTAATATTTAAGACGCTATTTACATTTCAGATTACTCCTCCTTCAGTAAGTCACCAAAATAATTTTGGTTTTTATGTCACTGAAAATGTAGACTACTCAAAAATTATGAGATTATATATGTATTTTTAATCCTGGGCTTCAATTTTACCTCGTGTAAGAATAATGTAATTAACATAGTGCTTCTATAGGTCTTATCTACCAGATATTGCGACAAGATAAGAATTTTTAAAATACTGTTTGCTTGCTTTATTTTAAAATATTTCCTGTAGAAGAACTAAAAAAAACCCCTGAAAACAGCACATGGAAGAATTTAACCAGAGTAATAAATGAAATCCTTTATTCTTTCTTTCATAAAGGAAGTTGTTAGAAACCTCAAAAAGAATTTCCAGACATTTTACCATTTCAAGTAATATTAAAGCTCCTGAAGCAGAATATTTCAGGGGAAAAAAAAAAAAAAAAACAAACCCCCAAGCAAAGAGCAAAGTGACAAATGTATCTTGTGCACCTCCATCTCTCTGCATTGCTCCTCAGCTCCAACCAACGACCCAACACTCAAAGCCACTCCCCGCAATTCGTTCCTCGGTCATTCTCATGGGAAGGACAGGAGGCAATGGAGATTTTTGTGATGGGAACACCTGTCAAGCTGCAGCTAAACCGAGATGATCAACCCGTTTCAC
>NW_009260403.1:476483-480002 GCF_000687185.1 Egretta garzetta | reverse complement strand
TGCCAGATCAAAACAACAACTTAGACAGAGGGCTCGAAATACAGATCTTTGGAGCCACACAGTCGCTTTCATTTTAACTTCTAAGTACTGTTTTAAAGTATCTATTTTTTATACTTTTATTACATACTCGTTTGTATATACACACGTGCATTTGCATATGTAGCTAAACATATATGCATATGCACTAATCCACTTTATAACATTGTAGGCTAAGTGGTTTTGACAAATCGTACCTCGACTTAAAAATAGCGCAAAGACTGAACTCCTTTCTAGACGATTCATCAAAAAACTAGGTATTGCTATAATAAAGAACTTGGAATTTAAGAGAGGAATAGGAGTCAGCACTTCTTGATTCCTTAACTGCTGCTTTTTATTAGCATCCCACTTGGTTTAACTCTAGCTACGTAGCTTTCAGGATGCTTTTGGTTTTTATCTGTCTCCAATGCTCCTCCAAAACGTTATTCCTGCTACAGGCTTTGGTTCCTGTGCAGGCCTATTTGAAACTGATTGAGCAGTATTATTCTACCTAATAGTTCCAAAAATAATTACAAAGAAAAGCCAGTGAAAGCCTGTGGTTTCAAACATTCAAATAGCTCTTAAAAAGAATAAGCAGGTCTTTAATGACATAAGAGCATTCAAAAATGTATCCTGTATCTGTTTATTGTTAAAACCAGTGCTAACCTTGATACCCACTTCTACTGGGACAAAAAAGAAACCAATACAGGGTCCTTAAAACCCCCCCAACCAAACAGAGCACCCGAACAACTGAACAGCCCAAACGAAGAAACCAAAAAGCCCCACTTTTCAAAAGTTTTGACAGTATTTTTGAAAAGGAAGCTCAGACACTTTCAAAATTTGTGTCCCGAGCCATTAATAGATGAGATTCCTCTCTCGCAAGCTGCTTTGCGCATGTGGTCTCTTAAGCCCATGGAAAGACACGCTGACATTAGTGGGGCTCCAGATGGGTACCCACCTGGGCTACCGACTTCCAGAAGGAACATCCATGATAAGCACTCACTGCTCATTCAGAAATTAATTTTGTAGTTATGGACTGTATTTATTCCAGTTACCAATCTTCCACATACAAGGAATCGCCACAATTAACGGGGGGGGGGAGGAGGGGAGAAAGAAAAAAAAAGCTACTGACAAATCAAATTAAATAACACAGCTGAAAACCAAGGCATTCCATTTCTGAGTGGACCTTTACTTATGCCAAGATCTTCAGCGCTTTTTAACCAGGAGAAAGACTGATCCCTCCACAGCCAAAGGAGCACGGAAGGACTGTAAGTGAAGAAAGTTAAATTATTGAAAGTATTGCATCATAAAGATTCTCTTCAAGTGTCTGCATACTTAGTCTAAATAAAAACTAACCCATTCACCTACAAAGAACGGTAAGACAGCAAACTCCAAGGAAAGACTGTTAAAGACAAATACAAGTCTGGCCTGAACATCATCTTTATGTCTACATTTTGCCATGGTAGGTTCCTTGCTAATTCAAAACAATCTCTCTGACCTAGACCCTGGGAAGCCCCTAAGCTGGAACACAGGAAAATAATTATTAATTTTGGCTCAAAAGATAAATAATTGAAAAATACGCACAAAGTTTTCCTAAAAGCAATTAGCAATTGTAAATACCTATCCATAATAGCAGCAAAAAGAGCTTAAACCACCCCAAACAAAGCAAAACTGTATTGCCCTTTAGTTATAGCTGTTGATAATGCTCAGTCTTCCTTCACACAGGTTGAGAGATCCAATTCTTTCAGTTCTTAGAAGGTTGTTGTGACAGTAGCCAGAAGCCCCAGATTAGCCACAGACCCCTTTGCGCTAGGCGCTGCCGAAATGCAGGAATTGCCTCCGACACAACTCAGAATCCCAGCCCCGCCAGTGGTTCCTTTGGATGGACCTTCCCTACCCAATCCCCCCCAAAATCAGCCTATGGAAATGAAGGTTTTATTAGTAATTTTATCTCTAGGATTTCAAATAAGAGAAGCCCCTGAATTATTCTGCCCAGCTTTAGAATTCTGTTGGGATATTTTACCAAGCAATTACATGAAATCAAATTGCACCTATTTTTTAACACTAAAACACAAAGAAATTAAAGTGTTAACCCCCCGTAATAAATAACACATCTCATCAGCTGTAGGCCATGAAAGTCGCAGGCAGATCTGCAGCTCTACATACATTGGGATTGTAATCTTGAAGCCGCTATAGGCTTCCACGTAGAGAGGGAAGCAGATCAATGGTACCTCAGGTTGAGAAAGGAAGTATTGCCATGAAAAAAACCCCACCCCAACAACGGTGTCCTTTATTCCTGGTCAGTCTTTTGCTGCCCAACTCTTGCCTGTAGTAAACTAACTAAAAGGAGAGTCACACGTTTAAAGAATGGGTTTTTACACGCGTATCTGCCGATTTTGACCACGATTATCGCATTTTTCACGTGTTTAAAACCAAAGCAATCTCTTTTTCACGAGCTAACAGAAAACTAATGGCAAACTATTAGAAAGAACTACAGCTATGACTGCTACCTTCAACGTTGCTTCCCAATATCGCCAAGTATCGCTCCAACTGTATTTTTCTCTCATTCTTTCCACCCCGTCAAATTACGGCTTGCTCAAACTCCAGTTTGATCACAAAATTGCCGCTTCGCGCAAAGACACGTATGTACAAATTAGAAACGGGAGATACCAAAGCACTTCAGGAGAGCTCTTTCTTGTGGGTACCCTTCCAGCGTGAGGCAGAGATGACACACGCTCTGCGCTGACCACCATTTAACCGCGATGCCCCATTGAAACACATACTCATGGCCTACTTCATGGTTCAGCGTGCTCCACAGTACTTAATAAACTGAGCACTCAAACCGTCTTTTTAAAATTATGGAGAAGGTAATTAAGCTCCAGAAAAAAAGCAGGCAACAGCAATTTCAACATAAACATCCGACTTTCTGTAGAGGACTCTTTATTTCAACTTGGCCTTAATGCCCGAACTCTTACTTCTGGATTCTTGCAAGTCTCTAGAAGGCTTCTTCCAATATTTCCCTCAGCTAGGCATTTAGTTTGCCCCCCTCGCATTTTAGTCAGTTCCAGAAATTCTGACACGTAGCTTTCCTTTTAACTGGTATAAAAAAAATGGTCAGATCAGCCTACCAGTGGCACCTGACCTAACAAACCAGCAACATCGTAAGCCTGGATGGAGACATTTGGCCTTCCCAGCAGAAGGCCGTGGAAAAACAGACCATGACATACATACATATATATATATATATATATATATTTGAACAAGCCATTGACCAAATATAGCCGGTCACCAACGATAACCACCTACCGCTATCAAAGGCGCAACACCGATCTCACTAACGCTGACGTTCGTCGGGAGTCCAGTTCTCGGACTATCCCTGGAAGTTAAGCTCGCCAGCGGGTCTTTGTACGACCGGGTACTAAGCCAGCCAGATAACGGCCTGAAACCGCCGCAGAGAGCCCAAGCGGGGGAGCGAATCCCGAGGGCTCCACAGCCCCCCCCGAC
>NW_009260403.1:474289-474906 GCF_000687185.1 Egretta garzetta | reverse complement strand
CGGGCGGCACTCGGTGGCTGCGGTGCCTCGGGACCACCTTCTGAGCCCCGGATAAAAAAAAAGGGGAACGGGCGTGCTCCTCGCCCGGTGGTCTGGCTGTCCTCATTTAAATAATGTAATGGCTTCGGTTCTGCTCCTCCATCCTCGCGTCCCCGTGCCCTGCGCTCTTGTGCATCTGCTCGTGTCACCACCAATTCATTTGTGTGTTTTTGAGCAGCCGGTCTCGTCCCTTGCAGCTGTAGCTGCTGTGGCAGGGGACCAAGCGATGCTGGCCTTGCAACAGAAGCAGCAAATCTGGGGGAAGAGGGAAAGGGCTGTGCGAAAAAAAAAAAAAAAAAAAAAAAAAAAAAGTCTTAATTGCCAGAATTTGCTTCAAGGTAATATCATAAATGCTACCACATTTTAGGGAATATTTATTACGCCTGAAAACTCGCTCTGACTCACTGATCTGATTCTGCATGCTACTCATCATGAATGAGACACGCGACCATTGACAGCCTTAAGAAATAAGTCACAGCTCATCCCAAGCCTCCCAGAAGCAGAGGCAATTCAAAGGCTGCTGTGGAATGCATGCCCAAACAGCCAGGCTCGTGATTCCTGCACCGCTAGAACACCAA
>NW_009260403.1:465614-472650 GCF_000687185.1 Egretta garzetta | reverse complement strand
AGAGGGAAAGGGCTGTGCGAAAAAAAAAAAAAAAGAGTAAATCGTTGCGGAGCAAGTCTCGGAAGCTTTCTGTGAGCACGAAGAAGGAGAATTGTTTTTTGCTCGTGCTGTTGTCTAGAGAAGCACTGTGGTTATCGTTACAGGCTGTACCAGTATAAACATGGATAGCCAATTGTTTCTGGAAAAGTGTAATTGGAGTGACTTAACATGTTACCACGTGCCTGTAGCTTGTTCCAGCTGCAGAAACACAAATACATTGTTTCAAGCTATCTTCTACGCAATTAAAACCAACAAATTGCTCTGGGTGGTTGGTCAGAGGAGAAGGTGTGCAAACGTTGCTGGTTAGTACAGCTTGAGGAGTATCGAGTGGGTTGTTCATGTATCTCAAGTGTAAACGCAGGGGCTGTGCTGCTCCTGGTTCTGTGCAAGGTCAGCTTCTGCGTAGCTGTGCTCTCTTGGTGGAACTTGGTATGTCCTTCCCAGGCTTGTGAGTGTCATCGTTGCCGTTAAGAACTTGCTAGCTACACTTGGAAGAAGACTTGAAGAAAAACTTGCATATCAGGTGCAGTAGGTACTGTGGGCGTTGCATTGAAGCATCCTAAAACAAATGCGGTTCGGAAGTTGTATATGAACGTGGGTGTAATCTAATCAGAAATGAATTAAAAATGCTTCAGTTGGTTTTGTTTTGGTTTTTTTAAACTAGTAAGGTGAACTACTACATCTTTACCAGTTAAGGAACAAAGTTCATTACAACTTAAGTTCTTGGGAATGAGCGACTGTCTCATGTTTGCTGTACTAAATGTAATTTACTAACATCTAAGTAGAGTTTCTGAGTAACACAATTACTTGGAAAGCAGAGTAATTTAGCATAACTCTTCTATTCTCTCTTATTTAAAGGTGGAAACTTCTGCAATGAGTAAACGCAAGTCAAAGGAGAGCAGTGGAGCAAATGGAGAATGCATTTCACAGGTGAGTAACATCTTTATTACCTGACTTTTCCATCCTCTCCTCTCTGTGTCATTCTATAGTTTTTTACTAGGCCAGTTAAAAAGGCATGTACAGATACTTGATGTAATTTCCAGGCCTGTAAATGGGTTTTGTATTTATGTTCTGTATTTCTTTCAGCTTCTCACCTGATGTTTGCTTGCTTCAAGTGTTCTGCTAATTACTTACTTTTTGGAGTCTTAATAAAAATGGCAAAAGATGGTCTTGCGCTTTTACAGCCACTTGTGGCAACAGATTTGCATAAATCTATTTTTACCTAATCAGATTCTTTATCTTCCAGTTTGTAGGGTGAATCAGAATCTAGGGACTTTTTTTTTTTTTTTTTTTAATAGCCTAGGTTAGGCAGGACAGCAGCTGCCGGATCAGTTTCATTTTTTTTAAGCTTTATTATTCTGTTTTCTCAAAGTGGCTACTTAAAAACTGTGATGCACCTTGTAGTGAATTACCTCTGGTTCAGCGATTTCTTATATTTTAATATCTTCCCTTCATTTACCTATAAAACACCTTTATAGGAAGAAAACCTTTTCACTTGTGAATGAACAATGCTGACTATTCAGATAGGTCGTTCATTAAAACAGAAGAAATCTGGAAATTAAATCAGTAAGACTTGAGTAGAAGAAAAAAAGTAACTGAAAAATCAGGTAGACAAGTACAGCTCATATTAAAAATTAATTCATTTCCTAAAGTGGAGTTATTAGCAAAAAAGATGTTTATTGTTCCTCTATCCATTATTTAGACTTGCTGAGGAGTACTTCACAAAGATGCATCCATGTGTATTTATTTTTAAACCAAACACCTCGAGTGTGATGATTCCATCATAAATTATAAATTAGCTAAGTATTAAAAGAAGATGCGTTTTCAAGATACTAAGAGCCTGTTAGTAGCATACCCCAGGACTGGTCAGCTCAACCAGGCATGAAGGAGTAACTGCTACCTAGGGTGAGAGAAATGCAAAACATTTGTGGTACAGTAGTGCCTCAGTATAGGTTTACCTAAGATAGAACACCACACTTTCTCATGATTTCTTAGGATTCAGCAGAAATGAGAAAGGACTCAGTTAAGAGGCACAGCTGAAGAATGCAGAGAAAAAACATACGGGGGGGGGGGAAGATGAGCCAATTCAGATTGAGAGACTGGAAAAGCAATGACACAGATATGCACGATAATGACTTAGTTTTTAGGTCAAATGGACATTCACTTAGGCCAGGTACTTAAATGCAGTTTTAAAGGCAAGTCACTTCATTGACAGTTTGCAATTTAATTTCTGAAATTATTTGACGATGAGCACTTACATCGGACATCGAGCATTAATAAAAGGATGGAGTGTGCAGGTATTTCAGGATAGCTTAAATGAGGGATGGGGAGATGTAGTAATACAAAGTCCTGTAAATTCTTAAAAATTGGGATTGTCCAATTTGCGTACTGCTAGTCAAGTGGTAGGAAGAAATCTGCAATGATGCTGAAGGTTGGCTGTTTGGGAACTAAAGATACAATTTTAACCAACGGTTGTTAACATGGAAAACAGAAGTCAGGGCAGATATATATCTAAAGGTATCCCAAGCAATACATCCAAATTAATAGTTAAAATAACTGTATTCACTGTGCAGTTTGAAGGACATCAGAACTCGATCTAAAAATCAAGCTGGATAGACTTCATTCCATCCTTTGTGAGCAATATTTTAGCCTCAGTTTCATACCATTTCCCCCCCCCCCCAAGTTTTAGGATCAAGGTATCTGAACTGAATCTTTGAAGAAATTGTAAATTTGATACTTTCTAATGTTTGAATGTGATAGGCTGCAACGTTGATGCGATTGGTGCAAACAGTGTATTCACTGAGGATTTGGGGGAATAACAAAGTGGGTTATGTTTTCTTTAGGTCAGCTGGTAAAAAAAAAAGGACCAAACAGCTTCTTGCCTGTTATTACACAAGTTAGAACTATGAATTAGTGACAGAATTTTGGTGATGAGTATAAGGTCCCTTTGGGGGTGGAAGAAAGAAACTGTAGCAGAAGGGGCCAAAGACATTGCTATAATTTAATTTAATTCTCTCTTTTCTGCTACAAAAGAGTCTGTTAAATATTCTGCCTACTGCAACTTTGTTCTTGCTTTCAAGACCCCTACATCATTGATGACAATTAAAATTTACATGTTACAGAGTATTGGTAACATCACAGAAACATGCGAATTTTACTTTTATTTTATTGCAGTAATTACTTTATTGGTACATTCTGGTGTTTGAAGCGCCAAGCATTCGCTCTGTCTTGTGTTATATCTGTAGGTGCAAAAAATTTTACGTGAAAGATTCTGTCACCATTATGCTACTGGAAAACTGTTCGGGATTGAACATCAGCACAGGTGAGTGAGCAGACTCAAAGACTAAGTAATTTCTACTTTAGCCACAGTAGAAAAATAATCCAGTGAAGTCAAAATTTTCTGCTCTCTCTGTTTTTCTAAATTATACAGGTTTAAATGACTTGCAGTGCAACGCTTCTAAAAATTGTTCGCCTCAGAGCTCACGTAGACATGTTTATCATTTTTGTGAGGAAAGGTATTTCTCTGATGTTGGTATTTTACAAAACAAGCCTCCCCTCTTTATATTGGAATTCTGTCTTCTACTTAATACGCAACTGCTGATGAACTATACTGGAGAGAAAGCACAATGAATTTCCCAGCTCTTAGTTTTTCTTTCCCAAGATGTATCGGGGCTCTTGGCTATAGTTAGCTCTCAAACCATGAGCAAAACCACATGCATTTGCTACAGCTGCTCTATGACTCCTTCAGAAGCAATTGCATCATGTCAATATTCTAAGTAAAAAAAAAAAAAAAAAAAGCATAATAAATGTATGCATTTGTATTTGTAAACATTTGGGAATCTGAAGAGTCCATAGTTTTTATAAAAAAAAAAAAAAAAAAAAAAAAAGCATAATAAATGTATGCATTTGTATTTGTAAACATTTGGGAATCTGAAGAGTCCATAGTTTTTATAAGTTCTTTAAGTGTGGTACTAGGTGATAAGTCTATCTGAAGATAGTTTTGAGTTGTTCTATGTTCCTTCTTCTGGCTGGGAATAGAATATGAAGTTCGGTATTGATACTGTTCACAAGCTTTGAACGCCTGAATTTAGCGTATGATCAGTTTTATGAAGATTGTCAAAATGAATCTATTCCACTAGATGATTAATTTTTACTGCTGTCAAGGTTTTCCTTCAGTATGTTTGCTGGTTTTTCTTTTTCATGAATGATAGTGGTATCACAGAAAGCGATCTTTTTTTTTTTCTTTTTTAAAGACAGGCATAATCATTGAAGTCTGTCCTTTCATGGTGGAGAATTGTAGAACTTTATGAATTAGTGATACTCCCGACTTCTGCATGTTTTAATATTTTAAAATATTTTAAGAGATCTGATCACTCAGCCTTTTGTACTTTATTGCATTACATTTTGCATGCCCTGAGTGTTGGCTCTGAAAGCAAGTAGAAATGTATCGAGTTTTCTCTTATGTTCTAAAGATTCTTTGGATTTTCCATAGTTTCAGTGAATGTTGTCTGGTTTGAAGTTTTTAACCTATTGCTATTGTCAATACAGACATCTGCTGGAACTGTTGAAACGAACTGCAGTTCATGGAGAAAGTAATTCTGCCCTCATTATTGGACCCCGAGGATCAGGAAAGACTGTGGTATAAACACGTATTAAAAGTTTGTACAAGGTCGAATTAAGCATGAGGTAGATAACGACACTGAAGTCCTGGGAGCTTTGGGAGCTAAATTTTCATCTCTGCCTGCTTTTAAAGAGAGATTTGCTAATTGCTTACGTATAATTTGAAAACATTCTAGGACTTCTTGTGAGCTAATTCTGTTGAATAACAATATGGAGAAATTGGTTCCCTAACAATCTTCTGAAATTTTTCACATGCTGAGTTCCTGGAGATTTTGTAGAGTAGAATGGCTTCGTGTGCAGCTGACAAAAACATGTACCTCTCCATCCTCACAGTGACTTGCAACGGTATCTGTGGTTTTGGAATTCTTTGCGGGCCTTCACCAGGTTTCGTGATACGCTGCAGGTATCCAAGACATGTAAAATGGAAGTAATTTTATCAGAACCAGCTGCATTTGTCGTTTAGCGATCTGACTACATCATAGGTTCTGCCTTCTTTCAGCATTTCTCCTACTGCAACTACTGTAATGGAGATAATCTTTGCAACTAAAGCCACATTTTGCTTACTCTTTAAAAGTTAACCTGCTGTTGCTATTGGGCCTCCACTGTAAAAATGACTGAAAAGGCATCCAAAAACTGTGAGAGGAGTAGAGTAAGGGGTGGATTTATACATAGCTGCTTATATGTAGAGAATGGTAAGGTATCTTAATCCTGTTTTAAATGTGTCAGAGAATATTGTTACCTAAATTGCTAGCCAGTGGGATATTTATGGTAGTTCTAGTTTACAAGCGCACGTTTTGTATTTTAAAGGAACTCTCTTTAGTTGAGGCATGTGAAGGGTTGACATCTACCTTAAGTGTTACATACTTCAATATTATGGAAACACTTCAGTCTTTTATGTTTACACAAGTATATAATGTGATAAATAGGTTGGCTTTTACTGCAAAAAGTATTCAAGATTGAGAAATTACAAAAATTACTTCAGAAGTCTTCCCAAGCGCTAAAGCAAGTGGCCTTCAAGCTTTTGGATACAGTTGAATAGAAATAAATTAATAGATGGTAAACATATCCATGATACAGCTGACACCAATCATTCTGCCAGTTTGTTGTTAGCTTTCTTGTTTTGCATTTCAAACGCAGTCGGTATTGCACTACCTTCTGTTACCCATGACACTTCAGAAGAAGGATAATTGCCAAAATACTATGGAGTGGTGGTGGGGAAAGGGTTGATAAACCGGTAGCAAATAAGGATTCCTCCACCGACGTACTTCCCGTTAGGCTTAAACTGGAGTTTATTTTTCCTTTATTAGATTTACGGATTTGCAAGGAAACAACAAGCACTTTCACATTGCAGAAAACAGTTTTTAGATTTTTCTCACATTTACAATGTAGACTTTCAAGGTACAATTGAGATTGTTAGATAAGGGGCTAACCAGAACGGATAGCGTCTGATTATTGAGCACAAACTTGAGAAACCAAGGGAATAAGCTTTTTTGTTCCAAGTATCCATGTAGTAAATGCTGGCACCTGTAGTAAAAGTTTAACTGTATCTGCTTCTGAAGATATTATCAATAGAAACGTATAGATGAGGTCTATCCTGCAAGCCAATTGGAGTAAATGTGGAAGTTTTTAAAAAAACCCTTAACAGAACAGTTCCTCAAACACCACGGGCCCACCCCCAATCACCAAAACTCAAACTATTTTTATAACTTGTTGGAAGTTTAAGTTTTCTTCCAAACCTTTTACATAAAGATAGCTAAGATGAAAATTTGTGATCCTTCCTGCCAGCATATAAGTAAGCAAATTGTGTATGCAAAATGAATTATTTTTTAATTCTCTATCAAGTGAAGGGTATTAGTTCTCAAAAAAGACTGCTGGAGACAAGAAAATTGTGTGTGTGTGTGTATAAATATATATGTATATATACATACACATAGATGGGAGCTGCACATTCTCAGCTGAAGAAGGAAAAGCAAAGAAATAGCAAGTGAATGAAAAGTTAACATTTCATCTACTTATACATATTTTAATGCAAGTTCCTTATGACTTCTACGAAGAACAAGTTCTTGATGGGCTGTAAATTTGAGACCCCCCCAAGTTTGAGACCCCCCCAAGTTTTATAAACAGTAGTTGATGTAATTATGTGCAATTTAATTTTGTCTTATGCTTCCTAACTTAAAGAGGAAAAGAATAAGCGTAGCTTCTTTAAAGATTTAAAGCGAAGATTTTTGTTCTCCAGCATCTGATGAAGCAATGAAGCTGAATGCTATACTAACTCAAGACAAATTTTCTGACATCTCAAATTCATAAAGCTTTTTTTGATTAAGGCAAAAGCCCTAGATGTTACCCCCCCAAAATGAGTGACTAAAATACTGGAGTT
>NW_009260403.1:459913-465603 GCF_000687185.1 Egretta garzetta | reverse complement strand
TAATTCAGCAGAATAAATAAATGTAATTGCTACAGTCACAATAGTGAATGCAAAGCTGTCATTTTAGTATTTTAGTCTTGAAAATACTCAAAAACATTGTTACCTAATGAAACTGCATATACTGTTACCTATCTGATAAATCCATTTGTACTTTTTTCTTACTGTTAATACATTAACCTACTTATAAAGAAATTTTGTATTTTTTTCCTAGTTACTAAATCATGTCTTAAAAGAGCTCACGGAAATGAAACAAGTTAGAGGGAACCTCTTGGAAGTTCGTCTGAATGGCAAGTAATACAGCATTATTCAAATGTCACGTTACATTCAGTTGTTCTATATTGTATGTACTGAACAAAAATTTTGGTTTCCGCAGTTGCAATCTAGCCCTGATTAGGGACACATTTGTCTGTGAGGACCAAAATGCCTTTGTGTGTGTGTGTCTCGATAGAAAGAGAACTTGTGTGCTTTTAATGACTTTGCAGAATGTTAAAAATCAGTTCAGTTGTGAATGAATTGTTTTAGTAACTTATTACATTTAGAAAATTACTGTCTAGTATTAATTAGGGACATGGTTTAGTGGTGGGATGGCAGGGTTAGGTTAACGGTTGGACTTGATGTTCTTAAAGGTCTTTTCCAACCTAAACGGTTCTATGATTCTAATTTTTTAAAAGCTTGGTAATGGAGAGAAGCTTCTGGGTAAGTTTCTAGTAGCCATAGACATGGCCTCTTGGAGTGAAGGAGAGCTGCCAGTTCTTCATGAAAAATCACTTTCTTTTAGGGCTTCTGCAGACTAATGATAAAGTGGCCCTGAAGGAGATCACCAGACAGTTGCACCTGGAAAATGTGGTTGGGGATAAAGTTTTTGTAAGTACCAACCCTATTATACTCTTTGCTTATTTACCTCAAATATCCTTGCCTAGAAAACTAGCTTCATAGAATGCAGCTTGTTGAGACTGAATGGGTTTTGAGAGTTTATTAGCGAAATTGCGATGGGCTGGCTCACTCTTCTCAAAGCTTTATGTTTCAAAATATGTCACAGTTGATGGCAGTAGGGAACTACGGCAGCATTTACCTGTGAAGGCCCTGGTTTACAAACACTTCGAGCATGCCAACAAATATCTGTGTTCTACACGAGTGCTGAATGTTACCTTTTGCTAGCTGAGCAATATTAATCCATCCTGATACTTTTTCAAAACCCATCAACTTTGACTTAGAGATGGAGGAAGAATGGGAAGGGTCTCTTCACATTGACTTCAAGCCTCTCAACGAAACAAACATTAAGCATTCCGAAGAGGCTTTGTTCAGAGGGGTAGAGTATTTTGGAAGCATCGGCTTTAACATTTCAAGACAAAGAGTAAGCAAGTCAACCAGCCAAAAAGCAGTATCTTTTGTATTATTGCAACCTTTTCTAATTCATAGGGAAATCTATCCAGGCTTCTTAGAGCCTTTCGTTTTGCATAGAATTTCCATTAAAATATTTGCTTCTGTTGACCTTTTCTCAAAGATAAGAAACTCATTTACATTAGTACTAAAGTCAGTAATAAAAGAGAATAACTGAAGTGCTTCAGATGAAATTTCACTCATTTGAGTGTGAAATAACTTGGGCTAGGGGTCTGAGCTGTCCTGGCTGTTGCCTGTTATTCAGTGAGTGCTCTTCAGAGGCCATCTTCTGGTACAACAGAAGGTCCTGCTGAGCATCGTCTCCTCCTTTGCTCCCAGATGGGGCCTTTCAGATTGGCAGCATTTATATAGTTGCGAGTCGTGTACTACTGATCCAAGTGGCTAAAGTGGAATTATGAGAGGGGAGAGGTGAAATCTCAATAGATGAGGTTTATTTGCATCCGTTGCATTTGGAAAGCTTCTAAAGAGGTAAGATGTTACTACTTTAGTTAAGAGAAACCATAGAACTAGGCTAGCGGCAGCGTGGAATACAAGATGAGGTGTAGATTGTAATTACTAGGCTTTATTATCTTTTGGCAATGCTTGTTTCTTAGGCTGTGCTTTGATTTCTTGCTTATCCCAAATGATTTTAGATACAGAGAATGGAAAACCCTTGCTGGTGGTGAGCTAAAATTTTCCCCAATACTGATGCAGTAATAAAAGGAAATAGCGAGTATTTAATTTCAGCATAGCCGTTTAAATGAGTTGTCGTTTCAGCAGAGAACCACAACAACCTTTCAAGGTCTACAGTTCCACTACCAAACATGCTAGAGGCAAAACTGGACTTGAATGTGCTTAATTCCCCTGGCTCTGAGCCATCTAATCCCTTTGGTTGCACATGGGCATGGGAACATACCAATCTGCAGGAATGGCCTTAGAAAAGAAAAGTCCATAGAAACTTTTCCCTTCTTAGCTTCTGCAACTCACGTTTGGAGAGTAAATTGGCTTCTCTGCCTTCTTTGATAGGGCTTGTGGTCTTCAGTTGTAGTTGTTTCTCATCTCACAGCTTGTGCATTTCAGAGTGTGTAAATGAGTGTGCAACTGAATCATAGAATCACAGAATTGTTTAGGTTGGAAGAGACCTTTAAGCTCCCCCAGCCCAACCGTTCCCCTACCCCTGCCATCCCACCCCCAAACCCTGGCCCTCAGCACCGCCTCTGCCCAGCTGTTAAATCCCCCCAGGGCTGGGGACTCGACCCCTTCCCTGGGCAGCCCCTTCCCGTGCCTGACAGCCCCAAGGGGAAGGAATTGTTCCCAGTCTCCAACCTCACCCTGCCCTGGCACAACTTGAGACCATTTCCCCTCGTGAAGCAGGATGGGCATAGCAATTCATTGTGTTCTGGTGTGAATGTTTGATGTTTTCTCTATCTAGTAAGGGTGCAAATTAAAAAACTGCATACTGATCATTCTCAGCGGAGCACGTTAGGTGGCAGTTTTTGCATGTGTGTAGACGGAAAATGAGTATGCAATAGCTATTCAAGGAAAAATAAAGCTACTTGTAAATTTAGCTTACTGTAGACATTCTTCTGATCACTAGTTTTTGCCTATCTGAGGCAATTAGTTTGGGGTTTTCAGGCTGGAAAAGAGTGGATCAATCTAGAGTGAACGATGAATTTTCTTGTCCTGAAGAGGTTATGATTATACAACATGAAATAACATCATAAATGTATGAATATCCACCGGTTTTGGAAGCAGGGCTTTAGAAGGAAATGGGTCATTACATGCCTGAACTTGATGTAGTTACACGATTCTGTGAATGCCATTGAAAATCTATTGCAAAACTTTTTTTTTCTTCTCTCTGTAGGGCAGTTTTTCTGAAAATCTTGCGTTCCTTCTTGAAGCATTAAGGAAAGGTAAACACTAGTAGCCCCTGTTCTGAAACCGTGTGTGTGTGTCGCTTGACTGGACACATGCATGTTTCTTCATCTACTTGTACAAGCGGTATGAAGAAATCTAGCCCAAGAATGTGTCATGGTTAAAAAATAATGTAAAAAAATACGTAATCCTAAAGAAACATATGCCTGACGTAACTGATGCCGTAAAGGCTTGCATGTGATGGTCAGCTCTGCAGGACAGTTCTTTTACCCAGATTGAACCTATTAAAAATAGTGTTAAAAAACTTGCCATACAAGTCTGTCTTCCCTTGCAACCAGAAAAGATGCTTGGCAGAATACTACAAAACCTTAACCAATTTTTTGGTGTATTTTTCTTTTTACTGTTGTAGCAGTACATACGTGAAAGGAGGGCTTAGTGAAAAGCTAAAAGAAAATATGTAAATGGTTAAAACCAGAAAATGTGAAAGCTGTAGAGATGGAAGTCTGATGAGGATGTTACCGTATACTAACTTTGAAAATTGCTGTCTCCAGGAGATCGAACCAGCAGTTGTCCAGTCTTGTTTATACTGGATGAATTTGACTTGTTTGTTCATCACAAGAATCAGACACTGCTCTACAACCTCTTTGATATATCCCAGTCAGCACAGAACCCAGTAACAGTTATTGGACTTACATGTAGGCAGGTACGAAATTGCCCTTTCTCCTTCAAAATTTGTAGCTGTTTTAAAGAGACTTTTTGTCCTAGCTGGAATGTTTTCTCTTCTCCTTTCCTGGAACCTTACTTAATTTACTATGAGACTTCTCTCAATTATCCATTTTTCTGACTTCTGAATTGGGAAGTGGGGCGGGGAGGATAAAAAAAATAAAATTTGTGCTGAGAGCAAACTTAGATGACCAAAAAAACTGCAAGGCCTTTGGTTTTACTGCTAAAGGAGCAGGCTTACCTTCTAAGGAGCCACAAGACTGTTGTCCTGTGTTACGGCAGAAGAGCCATATTTATCCATCTGGCTGGTTTATATTATACCATCGTTCACTCTTTGGAGAGGTTCCTGGGCATTTTGGTTTCTTGGTCAGCAGCTGGTAAGAACAGACTTGTATTAACCCGCACTATTTAAATCATTGCTGAGCACAAGGAGGTTTGCTTAAAGCAAACGCTTCAGTAGGGCACTTTTGCTATAATATTAGCATGCTTAAAATGGGTTTAGGATCCATGTTAAACTTGCTGTGATTTTTACAATGACACTGTAGGGAACTGTGGACAGAGTCTGTGATACCGTGGAATAATTACTTTGCAACACTGGAAACTGATTCTTTATAGCAATCACACTGTTTTTCTCAATAAACTGGATTGGTGGTGAAGATAGCTGGGTTATGACAAGAAGAATAATTAAAATCTTTCATCAAAGCCTGAATCTGGGGTTGATGTGGTTTAGGTGATATCTTTTAAATCACTGGTCCCTGTTGCATGTGACTTCTAAATCAAAAGGGGTCTTTATATTTTGCACTGCTGGCTCTCTGTTTACTCTTATTGCTCTCTTTTTGGTGAGGAATTTTAGTATTCTCAAAGCCTTTTCTTCGTGCAAGTAAAAACACCAAAACCAACCCGCAACAAACCCTTAAAAACCAAAATGGTCCACCCAAAATTCCTAGAAACTTGGAGTGTAATCATTCCATCCCAATATAAGGTAGGGGAATAGTACCGTGCTCCTCTAAATGGACGAATCCCATGGCTTGTTTCTGAGACCAGTCTGTGGCTACGTGTTCTGAGAAAAGTAAGCTTTTCTCTATTATCTTCAACAACTTGATGGCAGACTTGCTTAGTTCTGCCTGACAATCTTAGAAGATAAATATTGGCTCTTAAATTCTGTTGGATTTTTTTTTTTTTTTTTTCTAAGCTGGATTCTTCCAGTCTGACAAAAGGCGTGTGAAATGACAGCTGCCAACCTACGTATCGACTAAATAGACAACTTGTCTGCAGCCGTGATAGGCTGAAACATCTTGCATGCAGACTTAAGTAACTGAAATATTTACATAATCTATGGGGAAATTTTGCTGGGTATCCTAGCAACTAATTATCCTGTATGATGTAGTGCATCATGTGATTCGGGTAAATGGCTAGTTGTTAGGCATTTCGAGGCACATCAATTATAATAATTAGCAAAGATCTTGTTAGAACATTTTAAGCCTGAGAATAATTCTTTCTTTTTCAACATGATTTACTTTGGTGTTTTCTCTTGCGGTTTTTACTGTAGCAAAGAATGCACTAAATGCTTCTGCTTTTTTAAAGTATTATTTTTATACTTTTTTTTTAACAAGGATATCCTGGAGCTCTTGGAGAAGAGAGTAAAATCAAGATTCTCTCACCGACAGATATATTTGATGAATTCCTTTGATTTTAAACAATACATTAGGATA
>NW_009260403.1:453102-459788 GCF_000687185.1 Egretta garzetta | reverse complement strand
TCTTTTGCATAAAAATGGAATAATAATGTTCAGGTATTTACAGCTCTTTATACTTGGTTTTAGTAAAACTTCTAAAGTAAGACCAGCTTATAAGTGTAAAGCCTTTACCTGACTTTAGTATTTCCTTTCAGTATTTGAGTTCAGTATTGAGTATCGGAGTTTGATATGGAATAAACCAAATTGTGACAGAGAATCTTTGCTTGTTGAAGTCTGCAGATAACATAAGTAAGTGTCACAAAGAAGACCAGAAAGTTAAGGCTAGACAGGAAGAATTGTCTTGCCAAGCGTAAGCTGAGCTCTTTGTGACAATGAGCTAACTGGTATTTTTTCAGGTGAGTATGAAATGATTTGCTGAGATGATTAATATATCACTTAAATTTTTTTTTTTTAGCATCTCTCAGAGGATAAAACAGTGAAAGACGTGCTGCAGAACCTTTTTCACCACACTAAAGATCTGCGCTCACTTCATTTGCTGTTGGTATGTATTTGGATATGTACATAATAATCCGTATACAGCACTTGCGTTTTTCACGCCAGTTATCTGAGCTTTTCTTGAAATATCTTTTTATTGAGCGGGCTTTTGACAGTACTGATTTCTTGCATGCTTTATCACTCCATGCTTTATTAATTAATTTGAGTAGTTCCAGTTTCTGTAGCAGTTACGTTGTGAGGGTGTACCGTTTAATTAAAATGGTGGTGGGTTTTTGGTATTTGAAATGACTTTTGCCAAGTCTTTACATTTATAAAGCAAAACTATAGGTGAAATACTTTCAAAATATTCTTTCCTTTCTGAGTTTCTTTTTGGTCGCTGGTGAGTGCTGAAAACTGCTGTTACTAAAACCTACTTCTTCTACCTTGAAGTCTGGTGTTGCAGCCAAATATTCCTCCATTCCTCCTCTCACTAAATCTGTCACTACACTAAACCTGCTTTTCTTCATCAAAGATGAAGTCATCTTCAAAGATGAATAAATTCTGATGCCATTTTTTTACTATGGTCTCTTACTGTATTCTTGCATCATCTTACGTTCTCCTCCTTGTCCTCCTCCTGACGCTGTCAGGGTTTCTCTGTGTCCCTGGCCAACCCTCACCTCTTTCTCGAGCTGCTCTTGAATAACTCTCCGTGTAGGTATATGTGCTTTCGACATAAAAGCACTCGGTGCTGCATTTGCAATAACTGTCACTTCGAGCTAAATATTTGTGGTCATTATCCCTCTTTCCTCTTCTCCTTCCTAAACCGTTGCTCTTGCTACGATGCTCCTGAGCACAGATTACTTGCATTTATGGACTGGTTGCTCCTGGATACCTCTTCAGTAAGAGAGTTCCTGTGTATCTACAGTCTTGTTATTCACACAGAGGAAGTGCTTTTGTTTCCTTTTATCACTTCCAATTTCTTCTTATGCAGAGTACCAGATAATATCACTTCAGCAACTATATGATTAGGCACCGTTTTGTTTTCCAGAGCTTCGTTATTTGGAGCAATTCAAGTAGCCCAGACGCTGTCCTGAATTCGTCCGTTACTGTGACGCTAGTCCAGGAAATGTGATCTTAATCTTTTAAATCTTGAGGTGCTGGAAGCTTGAGGCTGCTAATCCCTAGAAATACTGAGAACGGGAGTTAATTTTGATCTTCCAAATGACCGCATTGTCTGGCATCAAGGGCCTGAGGAAGCTTTTGGAATTTTACTTGGTAGCTTCAACCTCGGTTATCTTAGGAGAGAGAAGGAAGGCCGCCTCGCCGTGTGGAGGGAAATTAGACTGCTGCCTTCCTGTTAACTCTGAGAGAAACTTCTGTACTCAGTAAGTAGGAGGGAATGCTGACAGTGGGCTCCCTCCTATCACCACAAATGAGACAAAGCTTAACGCCTGGTCAGGCTCTCTTGGACTTTTCTTTTCAGTCTGCCTCCCTAGCTCCTGTTTTTTAACACAGTTAATATGAACGCAGTAACATTCATTACAGAAGACAAGTAACACTGATTTAACCACCTTAAAATATCTGCATGCTTGTGTCAGTGTGAAAAGCCCACTAAACGTACCTGCTTATCTCGTGTTGTGCAAGTATTCAGGTTTTAACCTTCAGCTCAGTGGTGGGATGTTCTTGGACTCTTCAGTGCTTACAGCTTTTCCCAGCATGGAGTGTTGTGGTTTAACCCCAGCCGGCGACTGAGCCCCCCCCAGCCACTCGCTCACTCCTCCCCGCGGTGGGATGGGGAGAGAACGGGAAGGGTAAAAGTGAGAAAATGGGTGGGTTGAGGTAAAGACAGTTTAACAGGGAAAGCAAAACAAGGAATTAATTCCCTGCTTCCCATGGGCAGGTGGGTGCTCAGCCATCCTCAGGACAGCAGGGCTCCATCACGTTTAATGGTGACTTGGGAAGACAAATGCCATCGGTCCTGACGTCCCCCCCCTTCCTCCTTTTTTCCCCCCAGCTTTATGTGCTGAGGATGACATCACACAGTGTGGGATACCCCTGGGGTCAGTTGGGGTCAGCTGTTCTGGCCGTGTCCCCTCCCAGCTCCCTGTGCCCCCCCAGCATCCTTGCTAGTGGTGGCGGTGAGCGGCGGAAAAGGCCTGGGCTCTGTGTTAGCCCTGGTCAGCCATAGCTAAACCATCCCTGGGTTATCCAGGGTGTTTTGGTCATAAATCCAAACCACAGCCCCGTACCAGCTACTGTGAAGAAAATTAACCTCACGCCAGCCAAACCAGCACACTGAGTTATAGCCACTCTGAAAACTAGATCATAGCCTTCCTGCTCTAGTTCTGAGACGCAGGAGCGTGATCAGAGTCCTCGTTTTGGTAGCCCTCTGTGGGCTTGAGTTCATCACAACACTGCGGATTATTTCGAGTTTAGCAGCACCCAGTTCTCTCTCTGTGGCTGGAATAGATGCCAGAAAAAGAGCTGATGGCTCTCTGAACCGCCTCCCTTTGAGCTCCAAGGTGTGTCAGAGCTGAGGCTGAAGTTCCTCATTGCTTTCTTCAGCATGTTCTGAGTTTTTCCCTTAGAAAGGGGCTTTTTCACTCCAAAGTCATCTTGCTCATGAAGTATAGAATACAGATTCTGTAATTCTTTTGTGTTAGCCCTGCAGCATGAATTTCCCTTTCAGTTTGAAAACCTAGGAGTGGTGAGAGCAGCTTTGTGATGGGCCGCGTGGTGGTGGTGAGAACTGGAGCTACTCTGGTTAATCCCCTTCTTTTCGGTAGCAAGGACTTGTTTTCCATGACATTATTTTTAAATTTAGCGCTCCCCACTGCTTTGCATTATCAGGTGAACACAGGGGGTTTTGATGGAGACTTACGATCTGTTTGTTGCGGGATTGTGCATAACCTCGGGAAGCTTGGAAGAACTGAACTGCCTTTTGGCAAAGTAAAATCAGTAATTTCTTATGTGCATAACCTCGGGAAGCTTGGAAGAACTGAACAAGTTAAGCCTTTTGGCAAAGTAAAATCAGTAATTTCTTACATGAGTAGAACTAGATGGCTCATAACTGAGCTGGTGAAATCTAGTTTTGCTTTTGGTAAGTGTTGTTTCCCCACAGTTTCTCTCATGCGGGTGACTTCATGCCATCAGCTGCTTGTCTGCCTCTGAGCCAGGTAACGCAGAGGATGCCCAGTGCTCCAGGGTGCAGTTACTGGTTCCTCACAAATTTCACTAGCCCTGATGCAGAGAGGGCAGCGACTGACAAGAGGTACCGCCAGGCTTCCTGTACTTCTTTCCATTTTGCATCTCTGTTAGTGACTTGGGGCTGTTTCTTCACCCCTCCCCTTCTTCCCTATCCGAATTCCCTTTAGCCTTTATAGTACAAAACCTCATTCTGCACCTTTGGAAGTCGGAACGATCACGCAGCTTGTTGAGGCTGTTCTGCTGACATCTCCGAGAAGCGAAGGAGGACTGGAAAATACCGGTGGTAGACAGCATCGGATGGCCTCAGTGAAAGACCTCAATTAAATAGGTGGAAAGAATAGGTTTTCATCACACAGACTGCAAAAGCCGGAGGTAGTCACTAAAAGCCATTTTTACTGTTGATGAATATTAAACTGCAAAGTATCTGCAAGGCAGAGCAAGCCTAAAGAGCACGCGCTGCTGCATAAAGGCTTGTGGCTAATCAACAGCCCTGAAAGAGCGGTGTCAGCAGAGGCCAGTTACCTGTGTGTTTGTTAGCTTACGTTTGTTCACAACTCGCTTTCTGTGACAGGAGGTTGAAGATTTTTAAAGATTCCAATTGCAGCTACGTGAGACTTCACACATCTTCTGAAGGGGCAGCTCCTATTCTGGAAACTGAGGCCCCCTCAGGGACATTGAGTGTGCTGTAGCTCTGTGCACAAAGGTGTGTTTAAAATCATTGTAAGAAGTCATTCTTACAGCAAGCACGGAGGTATGCTAATCCATCGAAATTAATACAAACAAGTTAATGAGTGTTTATCTCCTCTAGTGAGGAGGCTTGAAAGTTTTAAGCCTGGAAAACCTTCCTGGCAAAACGTAGTTGTAGCTACCAGCTATTTACAGGGGCTTCAGTAGGAGCCTACTGTGTGTAGGGTTGGTTCATTAATGTTTCCAGGAGGTGACTCCAGGGGAAATGTGTTCTTCTGCATTCCATCTCCAAGGAGAAAGTATGTCTGGTAAATCAGTAATTAAATGAGAAATGTCTCTGCTTTATTTTTAGATGCTCGCTGTAAGTAAAGTTACTGTGCATCACCCGCTTATCACTGCATCAGATCTTCATGAAGCCAGCAAGCAGTACAGAACGGACTCAAAAGCAAATATCGTACATGGTAAAGCTCAGCTTTTTTCCCCCAAAAATGTTTCTTCGTGTGATGTGTCAAGTCCCTCTCTGAAGTCCTTCTGATGTACGAGACGCTGCATAGTGCTGTGTCCCCAGGCGGTACAAGCTGTGCAGGGAACACCTCTGCCCATGGAGTCTGCTCCCTGTTTGTTTGCCTTCACACATCTGCGTGGGCAGAACGATGCCCAGTAAACCAGAGATGGACTTAGAGAGGGCTTGATGTGAATCCCACTGCGCGGGGAGCTCGGGCAGCGCGCTGCGGGCTTGCGGAGCGCCGGTGCGGTACTGCGGTGCTAGCCGGGGAAAGCACCGCTCGCCTGGGCTGCATTTCTGTCCCCTTTAAATGGTGGAGGAAGGGAAGAGGCCCACCTCTTCCTGCCAGTGCTGGGAGGTGGAGGATGCTGAAGGCACTTCAGCTGGGAGCTGTTGCAATAAACCCCCTGAGGAAATTGCAACGCTGCTGGGATGCGCGCAGAGTGTGAGCGTGCACTGGAATTGCCTACTCTCAGAACCACAGCAGCGTGCGCTTCCCTGCGCCAGCCGAGCTGCCGTTAAGGCTGTGCTGACTCTTCTGCCATGTTTCGGCTGCCATGGCGTGCTCCTCCCTTTCCACACCTCCGCAGGTGGGAGGTACTGAGCACTACGCTTAAGTTTCCGTGGATAAGCATTTTGGAACCTGTGCGAAGCAGTGAGAAGAAATAACCTTCTCCTGGTGATGGTGCTGAGCCCGAAGATAGCTCCAGGAGGGGTTGCTTCCCTGACCAGGGACAGTTACCTTACCCCACTGCTTCCTTATGGCTTCCAGCTTTTAGAGGCTTTGCTTTGGCTCAGCCCTGTGGTTCTCAGAGTCGTCTTAGTACCCGGAGCCAACTCCCCCCGTCGCTTCCGCAGCCTTGAGCCGCGAGGAGCCCCCTCCAACCCCCACTTCCTGCCACGCTGTACGGTAGCACAGAGATTGCCCTGGTGCTGCTAAAAGTTCTTTGTCCTGCCATGCAGTCTGCGGTGATGGTTTTTCTTTATGCTTAAATCTCTTGCTTTTTGATGGAAGCAGCCCATTTCTTAACATTCTTCCTTCAAATCGCTGGAAAACAAATGGTCTCTTACCTGGTCTCTCCAGTTCTGGAATTGTTTTACGTTCTGAAGATATGTGACACAACGATGCGAGGCCTACAGCATATACAGAGGAATAAAACCAGTACGTGAACTGCTTGTGTTCCTGATATGCTTAAGGAAATGTTCAGAGCTTTTGTCTGTCTTTCCTTCTAGGTTTGTCTGTCCTGGAAATCTGCCTAATTATAGCTATGAAACACTTAAATGATGTTTATGAAGGAGAACCATTTAACTTCCAGATGGTTTACAACGGTGAGAGAAATGCATGAACTTTACCTACACTAAATCACTTACTTTCCCCTAAGTAACTTCTTTCTTTTCCTGTTGCCGACACAGAATTCCAGAAGTTCATCCAACGGAAGGCGCACTGTATGTACAACTTCGAAAAGCCGGTTGTCATGAAGGTAAGCCTGAAAAGTAATTTTTTTTCCTTTTTATTATGAAATACTCAGATGCTGGGTTTTTTCCCCTAGTGTGCCCATTTGAGGAGTCACACGCAGCCCTAGAAGCGAGGCGGGCTGCTTCGGAGTGCCGAGAGCCCCCAGCCGGCTCCCCGTGCCCGGCTGGTGCGCAGTTACCTTATATCTAGTCTAAACCTCCCCTGCTTCAGTTTAAAGCCATCCCCCCTTGTCCTGTCCCAGCTGGCCCTGCTAAAAAGCTTGTCCCCCCCCTTTCCTCTGGGCCCCCTTGAAGCCCTGACCGGCCGCACTCAGCTCTGCCCGCAGCCTTCTCTTCTCCAGGCTGAACACCCCCAACTCTCCCAGCCTGGCCCCAGAGCAGAGGGGCTCCCGCCCTCGGC
>NW_009260403.1:451016-452970 GCF_000687185.1 Egretta garzetta | reverse complement strand
TGCTCTCCATCCTTTCTTCCCCCAGCCTGTACTGATACCGGGGGTTGCCCCGACCCAGGTGCAGGACCTTGCACTCGGCCTTGTTGAACCTCACGAGGTTCCCACAGGCCCACCTCTCCAGCCTGAAGATTCTATTCCAGTTTGTATCCCAGAATAACAATTCCCAGTCAGTTACACGTACACCAGCTGTCAAATATTATTTAAGAAAAGTGAAGGTGAAATAGAGCCTTGGCTGCCGAGCTCGTGTGTCACGGGTGTCTGTCAAAACGGCGCCTCGCAGGGCATTCGCAGTGAGCAGTACAGCCCAGAACGATGGTATCTTCTGTTTCCTCATTTTTTCCCCCCTCTTGTTTTTAGGCGTTTGAACACTTGGTACAACTGGAATTGGTAAGGCCGGTAGAAAGGCCGTCTGTGCGTACTCAGAGGGAGTACCTCCTAATGAAACTGCTTTTGGACAACAGTCAGATCATGGACGCGCTGCAAGCGTATCCCAACTGCCCGACAGACATCAAACAGTGGGCAGCGTCCTCGCTCAGCTGGCTGTGAGCTGGCTGGAACCTGCAGCCTCACTTTCTACATTCAAACTTTTGGAGTTCACTGTAAACTCCGGAAGATGCAAAGTTTGCTCACGGGAGGGTGTTCAAATTAATAAATTTTTTGGAAGAAGCTGGCCTTGCTGATGGAGTGGGGATTTTGTTGTTTAAGGAGCGCTGTACCGCTGTTACCTTCTAACCAATGGCCAGAACTGTGATTAACTTAAACGCCCAGGCAGTTTAGCTCAGCTCTGTGCTAACGTTTCCACTCTGTGGAACTCAAAGCTCGCTCTTTGGCCTTTCTCAGTCTCGGCCCAAGACTGCTTTAGACCCCCGAGGCGCAGACCCAGCTGTAATGCAGTTTAAAGCCCACACATGCTGTACTACTTCTTCTCAAACTTGACTGGACATAGAAAATTGACTTAATTAAGCCTTTACTCACAGCTGGCTGCAGGTGCTAAGTAAGCGGTGGTTTTGTGCCACCCTCCTCCTGTCCTGTCCCTTCTGCTGCTTTCTCCAAGAGCAGCGCTTGGTGCTGTGCTTGAAGCCGGGGGAAAAGAATTTGGGTTTACAGGGTTACTTCATGGATTTTGCTCTCTTTGTGGCTTCATAAAGACACGGTCTACGCAAGCGGGCAGCCTGAGGCGAGCAGCAAAGTGAGAGGACAGTGCTACCTTTACGAGCCAAGTCCTGGAAGTGACAGATGGATGCCCCACGTGCCGCTATCTGATGGTAAGACTATCGCAAACTGTACTTAAAAAAACTTGGTCTAAGATTTTCCTGCAGAAGGAAAAGCATTGCTGCAGCAGCCACACATCTCTCTGTGTGTCGGTGTAGCTCGAGTTGTTACCTGGAGGGGCGGGGGAAGGGGGACGCGTGCGGCGCAGGCTGTGGTGCGGGAACAGGGCCCAGCTGAGCCAGCGCTGGCCAATAAGTGAGTTGGCAAAGCTGTCAGGCCAGGGCCCGGTTTAAAGTTCAGCTTCCACCTGCAGAACCCCCGGCTGTACCTCAGGAGCCTGCAGGCCCCGTCCCTCTTTTTTCCAAACAGCCACTGCACTAAGCCGGGGCTTTGCGAGGGGGGTTGATGAAATTCAATGTTTCTAGACGGGAGAGCGGTGACTCACTGACTTCAAGGCATCCGAGCTCCAGGGCAGGGGCTGCAGGGGGCGGCGTTACCCGTGCCTGGCTGGAGCCTTCCTCGCTGCAGGAGGGGGGCTGCCTCCGTGCGCCCCTGCCCCTTCAAAACTACAGCAGGGTGACGTGTCCCTGTGTGATGGGGAGCGGAGAGTTTTCCATCAGCGATGGCGGAGGCGATGGATTCTGCCTTTGCTCCCGCACCAGATTGAAGCTGCAAGGTCTTCCCCTTCTCTTTTTTTTCCCCCAAAACTTGCCCTGCGGCTCCCGAGCCACCCCCTCGGCAG
>NW_009260403.1:407393-450742 GCF_000687185.1 Egretta garzetta | reverse complement strand
GGAGTAAAAAAAGAAAAAAAAAAAAAAAAAAAAAAAAAAAAAAAAAAAAAAGAAAAAGAAGTACTGCTGGTTGAGTATCTGAGGTAACCGATGTTCCATCGAGGATGCTACGGGAATCGTTTTGCCCATGAACGGATGTTGCAGCTTTCTGCATTTTGTACCAAGTGTTCCTAATAAATGTATTAAAACAGGTTTTTTTAAAAAAAAAAAAAAAAGAAACAACAAAAGAGAAGCTGGAAAAAAGAGCCCAGGGGTAACCCTAGTCTGTCGAACGCTAGCATGAACAGGAAATGCCTTACTAGGGCCTGGCTACCCTTCGGTTAGCGCACCCCGGGTTGGCATTTGACAACCACACTGACTTCTTAAAATCTCAACAGAAGGTTCCGAGCTGTGGGCTTCCGCACGCCACGGACAGCGCTAGCGCCCGCCGCCCCTCTGCTCTGGGGCGCTCTGTTCCACGTAGCTGTACCTACCAGGTCACGCAGGGCAGCTTCTCGCCCTCTAACGCAAGGTACCCCGGGGCCGGTGGAGCCGTCCCGGGGCCGCTCTGTGGCCTCCATGCCCGGAGGCTGGGCTGGAAGTTAAGAGCAGGGGAGCGGCCGTTCCCCACCAGCCCCGGGCAGGGCGACCCCTCGGAGCGCATTGCTACGGGCTCTAAAGGGAGCGCGGGCCCTGCCTGCAGTAAATAGCGCCCAAATACCGCCCCGTGCCTCAGGCTGCCCCCGGCCTGCCCGCGTTTGCTCGGGCATCTGCGCATTAAACGCTCCGGCAGTAACGGACGCAGAGGTCAGCCAGCCGCACCAGGACAGCCCTGGGGCCATGGCTCTTCCCGATTAAAAAGCGTTTACACCACGAGCAGCCTTTCCGCAGCGACACTCAATTACGCCGTTAAAAACCAGGGAAGTGGTAGTACAATATTTAAAGCGGCAGATTTAAAAGAGGAAGAGAAGCTCTCTCAGCCTTCCCCAGGCGAGGCTCAGCGAGCGCCCCGCCGTGAGGCGGCAGCGACTCCCGAAGCGAGGCTGCGCCATTTTACACGTTGCTGCATCAGATCTTGAACAACAGCTTATGAAACCATCTGCATTTGCTCCGTTTCTGCTAGGAAAGGGGTTAAAACTCCTGGGGAGCAGAGAGGTTGTCAGCGAAGCGTGATCGGATTCTCATTTGTTCAGAACTCGGCAGCCACGTTCGCGTCCTGCTGCGCGCGCAAAGTCACCTCCCCGGATTAAAAACGGAAGCAAAACGAAAGCGTCAATCGAAGAAGCAGCCACGAGCTAGATTTCTGTCTTTTCCTAGCCAAGCTGGACACCACCGACCCTCTCGAGCGGGGTTCTTCTGGCTACCTGCACCCTTGGGCACGCGCGCGAGGAGCGGCCAGACCGACAGCGCTGGTGGGACCTCAGACCTTTCTTCCCCTCCCTGCCAAGAGCGTGCTGCTGAGCTCCGTCCCGGTTATCCGTAACGTCTCCTGTTGTTCCCAGAGGTTAAATTCCCGCACGCGTCCCGCTGAGAGCAGCTCGTGGCTGTACGGGTCAGTTTTCAAGGTAACGTTCACAGGGAGCTCCTAACGGCAACAGTAAAAGCTGCTTTCGAAAGACACGGAACGCAGGCTGGAAAGACAGAGAGCGCGGTGATGAACGGACAGCGTCGGCGTACCGCCAGCCCCCGCCGGGGCTGTACTCTAGAGGTTTCTAAAATTTATTCCACTCGGTAACTGGTGTGAAGGATCGAAGGAAGCGGAGTGAAGCAGTACTTCCGAGAAGCACTTTGGCACCTGCCTACCAGTCACTTTGTCAGTTGAACGTAAGGCATGGACTTCCTTCAACGCAAGAAGGCGGCGGTGAAAGCAGCTGCGACGGTTTTTCCTCGTTGTTTGCGAGCGTGTGCTACGGCCATTGGTATTCGTTACCTCTGAACGGTCATTGCATATTTTAAGTCGTGAGCGTTAAGTAAATCGTCCCTGAAATCTGTAAGCGTTTTATCGTCTGAAAGCTGTGGCTAGAGCTTTCCGTGCGGTTCCAGGACAACCCTGCGCATCGCAGACAGCGAGCAGTGCTCCGCTGAGGCGGCACCCAGCGTCGGGGAGAGCCAGAGCCAAGCTGCACATCGCAAAGCGGAGAGTAAGGAATGGGGGGGTAACGGAGCTTCCTGAGGTGATCCTGAAACAGCGATACAGAACCCACTGCACACTGTTTAGTGAAACAGAACACACGCTAGGCAGACCTTTGCACAAACATAAATAGGTAAAAGACTTTTTTTCGTTAAAAAAAAAAAAAAAAAAAAGTCATGCTTAAGTTTTCAAATATTCCTCAGACACAGCAAACCTAAATAGTATTCAGTTAAATAAATGTATGAGATACTCTGGGAAATGGAGGTAAGAAGAAAAGCTTTAAACTAAAAGAGGAAGGAAAATTTTGTTTCAATAAACAGCACTTTTTTTTTTTTTTTTTTATACACAACAAGCTAGTACAAGGAAAGGCTAAAAACACTGCTTTAGGAATGGCCACTTACTGTTGGCATGAAGCATAGCTTACCCTTTTTAAATAACACAGTGAATTTGAAATACATCATTTACAAAACATGGATCAATTTATTATTCAAATTTTCGTTAGTGTTGTCAATCTCATAATTTAGCGGAGGTGGAACTGAGGTATACCTTGTTGAGGGAGGTTAAGTAATACTTGGAAGCCTCTTTGCTATATCCCACTTGATTACTTTTGTTTATGTACACTGAACAGCAGCACACTAAACATTCACAAGCTGTGTCATATTGGCATTACAATAGTCATTTTTATAAACAACAGCAAATGCAATAAAAACAAGTTACCCTTTTTTTTTTTTTAAATCTGAAATGAAATGTTTGATTTAAAAAAAATAACAGTAGTTCATTTAAGGAATTAGTCTCTTCTGACAGGTATTAAGAAATCTGATGTCAGTTTTTAAAACGCTTGATTAGCCAGTACGGGTCCATGTTCTTCATTTAAGTTCCTTAACGGCACGTTCTCGTTTCTCAGTCACGTGTCCTTCGGGTGTAAGCAGGGAATGCAAAAAGTCTCACGGATCCACGTCGGGGAGGAGGAGGAAGGGGAAAACCAAAGGAGAAACACCTCCTGCTGCCGTTCCGCAGAGACTTACCGTTCTTGTCACACAGAAAACAGTAAGGAGGTGAGCAGTCCCGTGCGCTCTAGCAGCTCCAGTGAAGAGTCCTGGCGGTCAGTTCCGTGACCAGTGCAACTATCATAGACTGGATTCTTTGGGAGGAAAGTCAACGTTTGTCACCATTGTGACCACCGTCACAATGTCCTCTGTTGTGATAATGTTAGTTAATTTTTGCATCTGAATAATCCGTTCTTCTACGCAACCCGCTGACAGCCTGGCTTCCGCATCGTGATCCCAGCATTCCTCTATCGTCTCACAAAGCATCGCCATTCCCTGCGAGCAAACGGAGCCCAGTGAACAACAGCGGCACGCGGAGTTAGCAGCAAGTTTTAGGAAGGTGGGGGTCTCCTGGCAATTCCAGCAGCGAGCTGCAGTTTAAAGGCCCACCTGCCAAACCTTAACCCTTTCTGTCAGCCAGGACCCTCGGCCGCCGTATTTGTTTGGAAGGCTGGCACGCCTACGGGGCCTTACGCCGTCTTTATTTTGCGTCATTTAAACGAGATACGCAGCAGCGGGCAAATCCTTCTCGACCTACGATGTTGTAAGTCTGCTGGCAAAAGTCATCAGGGTCTTGTGCCAGATCTCGCGCTAGTAGAGGTTAAGTTCTTCAGGGATCAAATGGAACTTTGATAAAAAACCCCAGCGAGCACGAAAGGGGATTCCTATCTGACAGCAGTTAACTCTTCTCCAAGTAACACTGAGCTAATCGAGCAATATGCTAATCGCAAGGAGCAGATGGGAACATACGCTCGTTTTTCTTGCAGACAGACAGTGTCATCTATTGTTTCTAACGACACATTTTTTTGGGGGAAAAAAAAAAAAAACAACCCAAACACAAAACCCCCACAAAACCAGTGCTAGGAATAAGCACGGCTTCGCTGCAAGTCTCCGGCCACAAAGCAGATCGGGAAAGCACGCGGTTCCTCCCCAACCAGTCCCAGAAATGTCTCGTACGACACTGCCTGCCCTCACGTTATCACCTTCAGTTTGTAGCATTCCTGTAGGACATCAAACGTATTCTTTCTTAAATAGATTTTTAACTTGTGCATTCAAAAGTAACTCTCAAGAATCTCCTTTCACCAAAAAAGTGAAAAAACCACTCTTGAGATGAGAGAAAAATACTTCAAGATTACACACTTACGAGGTTACGGTCCATTCAATTCTTACTAGAATTATTACCTCCTCCCTAAAAGACAGCGTTATGAACACAACACAGCATTAACTAAACTTGAAATTCAAATCACGATGGAACTTTGAAGAACTTTGCGTAACTACTTACAGAATGTTTTTGCCAACACTCTCTTAAAACAGGTCTCTTCTTTTTGTGAACGACGACTTCCTGCATGTCTTCGAGGGAGGGATGCTGGCCGATTTCTTCTTCAAATGGCAACATGTACTCATCTACTGGGCCTATGGATTAAAAAAAGAAGTTAAATCACCAATTTTGCTTTAAAAAAGGGGGGGGAGGAAAAAAGAAATAAGAGTGTTCTCTTCGAAACAGAGCCCATAATCAGCATCGTACGGAGCGGTTTGGTTTCTGTTGCCATGAAAAGCTCACCCCGTGACAGGCCAGCAGCAAGCGGGGACTAAGACTTGAATTAAGCAGCAGTGGCGTTTTCAGGAGCCAGAAGCCTCTGCTCTCCTGCGCGTGGCAGCCAAGCGCAGCTCCCGGCCAAGCTCCCTTGAACCCAAAAGCTTCGGAACACAAGGGCGGAGGGAGGCTCTCGGATCCGCAGCGTCGCCTCCGCCAACAGGTCACGGCTGTGGTAGATAAATCCTCCTCCTCCTGGCAGGTTTGCTGGCTCTCTTGGTAGCCAGTTACCAAGCAGGCGCCCGACAGCCACTTGTGAATGTTTTCAATCCCACACAGACTGCAAGCCCCAAGCTTGCAATAGAATCATAGAACTGTTTGGGTTGGAAAAGACTGTTCAGATCATCAAGTCCAAGCAACTGCTGCGTCCCTCTGAGAACGCAACGTGTTTCCTCCTCCGATCCACGCAGCCCAGGACAAAAGTCCTTATGCTGAAGGCTACGCGTAATGTTTGTCTGGAAGAGGATGAGAGGGACAAGCTTTGTACGCTGAACTATAGATTGCGTAATTGGGTTACTGTAATACATATTTGGGGCTCTCAGATGAAGAGTCTGAAAAAAGGAGGAAGGGGACCACAGAAGAAGTGAGCGGCGTGGTACGGATGAGGCTGATGAGACTTTGTGAAACAGACCAGGCACCTTCTTAAAAAAAAAAAAACAAAAAAAACCCCACAAAAAACCAAAACAAAACCCACCCAACCCCAAAACACCCAACCACATAATTGCACGAAGAAGATGGCAGCCGTGCCTGTAGAGCCACACAAAGCTGGGGTCAGCTGCTTTCCTTCGCCGATGCCTCCTTTACCTTCCGGAACAGTAACCACACTGCCAGAGAGCCACGACACAGCTCCAGTCAGCTTTAGGTAGGTACGTTTTAACAGAGCACCGAGGCATGAAAAACCGATACAGAACGCGGGGCTGCCTCAGAGACTCGCGCATGGTCGGGTCGATCCCCTTAGTAAACAGCTTAACATTTTTAAAAGGGTAAAATCTCCCCAGTGGCTTCTACTGCGCGAGGAAAGTTTTGAAGCAGAAGAGCACTGCTTGGAGCAGAGGAGCCCGGTGTGGCCACGCGCTGATCTGCTGAGGTCTCCCGTTCATCCTGGCTCTTCCTATGGGAATCTGTCCCGGCATCGGGCTCTCGCAGGAGAGCTTTGTGGCAAGGGCATCACCAGCCCAGGCGAACCCGTCACACTGACCCAGCTGAACTGAGCTGCTTTGAAGACTGCACTGAAAAGGCAACTTGCTCCCAAACATTTTTGCATCTTGTCCTTTGTCTTGTTCTTGATTAACCCTGACTTATTCTGGACATCCAAAAAAGATCTCTTAACAAAAATTAAGAATAGTTCATAGCTGAATACAGGGTATCCGGTATCTTTTCCTGATAGCTTAAAAATCAGATCCAATGGTTTGAGGAAAACAATTGTGACAGACCCGTGGCTAGCAAAGTATCAGTCTCAGATTTCTCAGACGTTACTGCATTTTCCATCTCTAAGCTATCAACAATTTATTAGGAGTTCTGACATCTCTGTGAGCTGAACTAATGTCATGTTAGTGACAGCAAAGAGCAAGAGTGGGTAGGGAAGCACTCGCCATGGCACAGCCTCACCCTGGCACCTGCGGCTGAGCCAGAAACAGAGACTTTGCTGTGCCTCGCTGCAGAGAACCGACTGCCTGGCGCGCGGAAGAGCAGCTGCCCACGATTCAGGGAGGGCTGAGGTGGTGTCCTGCACATGCTGCCAAGCAGCTGGAAAATTACTGACTGCATCAACGTTCTTGGTAAGAAAATATATGTTGACTTATGACAATTCTTTGTGTCTTTCAGCCTTCCTCGACTGGGAACAGATCCCCGAGCTGGGGGAGCGTCTACGCACAGCTTCCAGAGGCAGCACTAGAAGGCAGGTCGCTGCCCAGGTGCCCAGCAGGAGGCATCCATTCCTCCGCGGGTGCTGGTGGGATACCTTCGTTACCGAGGTTAATCTGATCTCACCCTTTGTTTATGAAAAGAAGCAACGCCTTTAAGATAAACTGGCACTGCAACGGTCAGGCTGAACTCGTAAGGAATCAAACACGCTCGGTTAGGAGTTCCCCAGCAATTCTCTCTCTTCCTTACCGCCACCAGGAGACGAAATACAACAGGTACGCACGTGTCAGAAAACCTTTACCTGGGATGCCAAATACTGAACAGACCGAATTATAAAGTGACTACATGACACTGGTGTTTCATTCATTTCCCCGCAAGACCACCACCCTCATTAAATTTTATTACATACCTATAATCTACCTTCCAATTTCTTGCTTTAAGTACACCTCTCACAGACTACATTAAGTATTTCCACAGATCAGTATGTTGCTTACCATCTGAGGCAGTACAGCGTGATGCCAGTTCCCAGAGGACTAATCCCATGGCGTACATATCTATCCTCAAAAACGCATCCCTTTGGAAGTTTATAGCACCTTCTAGTACCTCAGGAGCCATATACCTTCGTGTACCAACCTTGAAAGAGAGGAAAGCATAAAAATCTGTGCACTACGAATCAACATGACCACAATTACCGCTCCAGCTGGTGCCGATTATAATGCCAGTTCCCAGAGGACTAATCCCATGGCGTACATATCTATCCTCAAAAACGCATCCCTTTGGAAGTTTATAGCACCTTCTAGTACCTCAGGAGCCATATACCTTCGTGTACCAACCTTGAAAGAGAGGAAAGCATAAAAATCTGTGCACTACGAATCAACGTGACCACAATTATCGCTCCAGCTGGTGCCGATTATAATAATGGCATATATATATAATATATATAATACTGTGGACTGGTACTATTTGTTGTCAAAGATTAAGAACGTCCATGGTTATCCTTGTTTAGGACTAGGTCTTGGAATTTTCTTGCATTTTTACATCCAATAGTGGATAAGAGGAATTAGAAACAATCGCATAGACTGGGCCCTATAAAGAATACTTACGAAGCAGGAAAACGTGAATATATTTTGAAATAACACATTGGCATACCAATTCAACATAATTGTCACTGCTGTTCATTCTTTTATTCCAGATTACAGGAAGGCCACTATTCTGATTTTTTTTCATGTCAAAAGAATCATTACAGTTTCACGTAAGGATGTGGAACTTGCTTATGTTTCTTCTACTGATGGGAGCAGTCATAAAAATACCGCAGGAAAACTAGCCACCCGAAGTACGATTTATACCGAGGACGTTGTATGAAATCACTTGGCCATTAAAATGAAAGCTTCAGAGATACCCCTTCTTTTTGACAGCCATCAATTATGAAATTACGTCACCTGGATAAATCAGAACTTACACGATGTCCGAGCAAGACCTACTCCACTATTTAAACCTTCATGGTAAGAGCTGTGTTTCTCTTAAGCAGTGTTACTGAGGCTTTATAATCTCTCTGTACGGATTTTATTTTTGTCGCTCAACCATAAACTGTGAAGTTCTGCCTAAAATTAAATATATTTTGTTTTCCAGAAACCGTAATGCTCTAAGCTCAAGCTTGTTATTTTAAAAGTACATGGTACTAAACCAGTTCCCTGGTGCATGACAAGTGCTGGATCAGCACTGTTGTCGCTTGAGGGACATGCCTGTTGCTAGGTCAGAAAGTTAGAAATTGGGCTGCCGGTATCATTCCTCAATTTCTGAGCAGTATCTCTGCTCTTTCTCATCCAAATCCTCCAGCAAGAATGAGAATAAGGGGGGGAGAGAGGCCATAGAGTGAGACTGGGGTAGGGGAAGGCTGTGATCTGTAATTATCTAAAGAATCGTTTAATTTTTAGCCTGTGAGAAGACAGCACAAATTGCCACCATCATCAAAGGTCACCAAAAACAGGGTTGATGATACAGTATCCTGTGCATGAAGAATGCCTGGACTACCAGTTCCTATTCACATGCAGTTGCCAGTTGTATCATTTATGTAAATAAATTGGTATTTACCTGTCCATGAGTGTCCCCTGCAGACTTTCCAGCCTCAAACTTTAAAGCTAGACCGAAATCAGCAATACAAGCTGTAAGATTATTTTTCAGCAGCACATTCTTGCTTTTGATGTCCCTTTCAAGTTAAGGAAAAAAAATTAGTAGTCTAGAACATGAAATACCGTATAAAATTCTCAGGAAAAAGCAATATAATAAAACAAAGAACATTATAATATGAAAGGCAAGAAAATCCTAGCAGATCATTTAAACAACAAAAGAATAATAATAAAGCCTAGCAGTACACTTGCACACCTTTATTCTCATGGAAATACGAGACTGCAATTGGAACTATAATTTTATGCTGAAGTTTAAAAATACATATAGATTTATAAGTATGTATGATACAGAAATAGAATAAAAATGTAGTTACTGCATACTTTAATTACAACTACATTTTGTTTGTTTAAATAATAGGAAACAAAACAGTTTGAAAAATGAATCTTGACTGTTTCTAACCAGGAGATACACAACTTCCTGCAGAAACAAAAGATAATGGACTCGATCCAGGGATTCCCATCTGGCCTGTGTGTACCTCTCCCCCTCCCCCATTTTACCATCAGCCAAGCAGTTTTCCTCATGAAATTGCAAATTCTGCAGAATCTGTGTTTCTCTTACTGTTTGTGCCTATCTTTTATTTTGGTTACCACTATCATTTCAGCTCCCTACTTCTATTAATTGCTTTCTGTACCTACCTCGTTTTAAAAAAGCCAGCAGTTACACTCAACAATAGGCGTAACTCCACTTATAGCAAATGTTTCTGTCTGAAGGCGTTCAGCATTACTTAAAAAGTTACACACGTTAAGTGTTTACGTTGTTTGAAATAGCTATAATGCCAATTATTTCATACACTGCAGAGGGTACTTAAATAATCAACTGTATAAAAAATCATCTATGACATTAACCGCAATCAGCACCAAGTTCTATAAACTATCCGCTAGATTTTTGCTTAGGCTGAGCAGATTTTTCTTACGAGATTCTTGATAATTCTGGAAGGAAGATCCCACAGAGTAGTTATCTGACTACTTCCTATCTATCCACATTTCATATCCTTTAACTCATAGCTAAGTATTAACGATCACCTGAAAACATTTTACGTCTACTATACCTGTGTGAGATGGCGGGTTTATGTCCATCTTTTAGCCCCGGTATATCCTCGTGAAGGTAAGCCAAGCCTCTAGCCATCGTCTGGGCGATGTGACACAGCTCATTCCAGGAGACCACATTAGCCTTGAGAAAGTCTGTTAATGAACCCTGCACGGCAAAAAAGAAAAACAATTACAAGATCAATTGCATTCTCAGCTCCTCATAAAGAAAACTTCTAGATGGCCTCCATCATTAGAGAACACGATACGCCCGTCTGCCTTTCTCCGTTTTCTAATAGACCATGTAATTACACACATACACAAGCAATCAGCTGCTCGTTTAAACAACAAAAAAATTAACCTTTGCGTCATCTCTAGTCCATGAATAGGATCAAGATGCAGCTACACATCACCTCAACAAGCAAAGAGCACAATGAACTCGAGTTCAATGGTGCACTGTGAAGCGTCAGAAATGGGAGCTAGATTTAAGGTATTTAAGTTCCTGCTAAAGACAAACCCGCTCTTACAAGGGTGATCTATTATCTTCCAGGCACAGGAAATTACAGGTTAGCTCCACCTCCAAGCATTCTGCTGAACTGGGTTCCATCGTCCTCTACAACCTTTAACTGATAGCCTCAGACTTTCTTTTCTTACAGACCAGCAACAGTAAACTCCAGTTTCACAATAAAGTTATAAAAGCGATGAAGTAAAAATCTAGTCAACGTGAAGCACTTCTCTTCAAACTCGCTTCTGTAGCCCACTCTATACACACATTTTCATGGATTTGCATATTCTCCAGTTTGTGAGATGTCACCATGTCACACGCTGCTTGTGAAAAGCCAACACAAAAGGGAAAAATGAACAAAGCGCTGTCAAGGCGTAGAGGCTACACTTTAAAAATAAAATAAAAAATTACTGTTTTCCATCAGAGCCATCTCAGATGCCATCTTTCCAACAGGAACAAGATTTTTAAAGCTCTTAGACAAAAAACTAACAAAAAATGGCAATAACCTTTCAGAAAGGCAAATCAGTCTAGTATTATCTACTTGATCGTGAAGACCTGTCAAAAATTTTAAACAGTTGGATAGTTTTAGTCCTCTAAGTGATTACAGCAGAGGCATACGTGGGACAAAAATGCTAGAATGAAGCAGGTAATATATAATACTAGAAATGTGATCCATGACCTAGCCTTAATGCATCAGCATATCCATATTATACAGATCTGTATTTTCTCAAATCTGCTACAGGTAACATCTTCCTAATGCCCTCTTTGTCTGTGCCAGTGCTAAATTTAAGTTTGGGGCTTTTTTTTTGCTCTTTACATTTACATCTGTGACAGTTACACGCATTAAAAAAATATCCCAAATCTAAGTGGACAACATAAAACAGCGAACAGATTCCTAATGACATATATTCACATTTCTTATTGTGGTTATCACAATACAATTGATACATATTACTTCGTTCTTATAGACACAAATCAGCTGACACAAGTGAAACAAAAATCTAACATCACAATCTTTGCAAGATGGAGTTTATTTAATTTAGGCAGATTTAGATATTAAAAAATACACATTCTAAAGAACAAAAAAGTAAATTTGTGTTTGTTTTCTAAAACAACTCCTCTATTAAGCGAAGACCGCTGACAACTTTCTCAGCTGGCTGAAATTAAATTTAAATAAATTCAGATCCCATGAAAAAAGCCAAGCTAAGAATAAGCAAAATCTGTTTTAGATCTTATTTCTTAACTGCCTGAAGCTCACATTTCTGACAGGCATCTAAGGCTGTTCTTCCTCTACCACAATCACAAAAAAAGAAACTACACTGCGAACTAAACATACCTTTTCGTGAAATGCTGTAATTAACCAGAGATCGACATCAATGCTAGTGCCCCGTTTCTCTGCTCCGATGAACTGCAAAATATTGTCATGCTTCATCCCAGGTAAACTGTAAATTTCATATTCGTTCTGCCATGACTGTTTGTCCTTTAAACAAAAGACCACATCAAACCAAGTTAATACCATCATAATGACAATAAGAGGTACTTTCCCTGACAGAAGTTTCTTCCTGTAATTGGCTGTGCATTTGTAAATGATCTGTCAAAATGACTAAAACTTATTTTTTTTTGGCACAACGGGGCTGTGAGCAACCTGATCTGGTTAGCGGTGTCCCTGCTCCTGCAGGGGGGTTGGACTAGATGACCTCTAGGGGTCCCTTCCCACCCAAAACATTCTATGATTCTATGATCCTATGACTTTCTATCTAAAGGAAAGAAAGCATAGTGTATGCTATTAACGTTGAGGCTGATAGTCTAAACATTTGTAATTTTTAAACAAATAACAATATTTGTGCTACAAACTACTGACCTAACATGTACAAAACCATGAAAAACTGTCTTTCTTCACATATATTCCATATTCACATATGGAAAACTTTCTGAAAAACTTAAATGTGTTATAAACAGATATCAACTGTTGAAAACTGCATCAATTATCACAGATATGAACCATGGAAACACAAAGCTGTAGATTGGGATTGCAGTCTATGTACTGCAAATCATTAAAGTTGCTTTAGTCTTAAGAGCATGGTTCAATTTTTGTATTTTATTCATCTTCAAAACTCCCAAAAAGCATTAGAAATAGGTTTTCCTTCATTAAAAATAATGAACGAAGCTTCAGATTTAATTTATGTTGTGCTGATGGCTGAAACCAGCATAAATACGTGCCATTTCTCCTGGAAGAATAAGAACCTGCAGATGTATTTAAGCAAGTCAACACTTGGCTAATCATCAAAAAACGCACGCTTACATTTCGCCTCAAGTAGCAGTTGGTGTTTTTAATTAATGTAAAATCTATCCTAATACCATTGCATATGATCACTTTGTATTCTTTAGCTAGACTGGATCTTAAAATCATGACTGCAATTTATTCTAAAACATGGCTTTCAGAGGATCCTTGATGGGAAGTCAGTATTATTTCACTCGATTGAGGCATATTTAATGGGAACAATCACCTTATGGGTTTGCATGTCAGGACATTCCTTCCAAGTACAATTTAATTTGCACTTCAATTAATTATTCTCAACTGATGCGTGAGAGATGCGTGAGAGCTGCTTGAAACTACTCATGTCAAACATGTATTCTTATGACTAGAAACATATACAGCTTTCACAAAGTTTGTTTCAATAATGTTTGCTACATTAAAACATTTTAATTCAATAAAACTCTACCTGCACATTTTTCAGCTCACAACATTTCCTGCATTTAAGAGTTTCTTTGAACTATCTAGATTTACAGTGTATACGGAAAGTTCTGTAAAATAAAAGCCTCTTATTGTGACTAGAAAAGCTGGTCTAAAATTACGATATTACGAGCAACACAGGAGACTAAGAACTTCTGCTTACCTGAATCGGGAATATTTTGACGGCAACATACTCATTCAGTAGTTGAGCTTTCCACACGCATCCAAATCTTCCCCTAGCTTTGATCTCTAGTAACTGCAATGGCTTCAAACCCATCAACGGTGAAGGTGGTGGTGGTCCAGGATCCTGAAATCAGGTTAAACCCAGTAATTAATTTTGCTGTTATGTGTGCTATCTATAATGAGAGCACTAGAAATAAAGGCTTGCAAACTGAGAGAGACTTGGTATCATATACCCAACCCCCTTGCAACAAATTCCCCCCAAAAAACAGAAACAAATCAGCAACCCTTCTCCATAGGAAAGAAAAAGAGATTGTAAAACATGCTCAGAATTAATATGCAAGCGACAGCATAACAACGGTTACAGTATAAATCTGTCTAACCAGGTGTAAAAGCACAGCAGAAATGAAGGAATAAAGACAATCGAGCTTTACATGGTACTTTTGTTAAGTGATACAATTAAAATGAGCACCTTTGGTAACATTTAAGGGGGTTTTGCTTGCTTGTTTGATGTATGTGTGACCTTTTCATTCCTTTAGTTCAGTGGCCTGGTGACTTGACTCTAGGTGGCCACAGAGTCCCGTTTCCGTGACTAACGCTGCATCCCCTCGGCCATCAGAAGCAGAAGATGGCTACGTGAGCAATTGGATGGCAGAGCTGAAGTGAATCCCCTTGCTGCCTGTGGTTACCACGTACCAGTTCAGTTCTCCCACGCTGTCGAGCTGATACCAGCCCAGCTCTACTTCAAAAACTCAGCTGCTTACTGGGGACACAAGGTTGCAAACCAACACGTGGGCGGGCCATGCCACTACCAGGTTTTCCAGGACGTAACTAATATTTTTTTTTTCACTTAGAAACCACCAAACCACATGCATAGTGCAAACATTTGGCACAGGAAACCAAACGTCATCATCTCTGCAGTCAGCCCTCCCGGCCACACGAATGGTGGTGTGCAGAACCACAGAGCCGATGCTTCAACCGATGCTTCAACCAACTGAGCCACTTCTACTGCTCCCAACTTTTGCTCATGCAGACAGCCAGTATGTTACCGAAATGTGAGTACTTGGCCGTACCCCAGAAACAGAGCTAGAATTAAATTTAAGAGATTATCTTGTCACATCTTAACAGCGTTCATACTTTACGGAGGGGGCTAGCCCAACAATTTCTCTTCAAATATGACAGCACAAACTGGAAATGCAATTGCAACTGAGCTGGAGCTTCCATACAGCTACCCATATAACCGCTGATCTTACCACAGATTTGAACAACTTCCCTTTCTGGGAAAGAAAATGTGATAGCTTATTGAATATTTTGTATATTATATTTTATACATCTCTTACATATTCCGTATCATACACAACATCTGAACGTAACAAGTAGGTTTTCAACTTCATTGCCAAAGATGTGCTGCTTTCTGGGCTGTCCTCTTCTCTCCAAATCTACCACGTCAGATCAGCTTGTACCCACGTAAGCTTCTTCCCTACCATGACCAAACGCATTGGGCCCGTTTACATATACCTCTGCATCAAAGAATATTGCCCTACGCACAGAGCCAGAGAAACATGATCTCTTCTGCCTGATCCCTGTTTTCTGCAGGAAAATAAGTCAAGCTTTGATGCGTATTGGTCACCAAGCAGAATTACCAATGCTGTCACCACAAGAAACAGCTGCACCTTCCTGCCACAGCCCCCCCCGTTAGTTTAAACCACAACACGTTCCTCAGGCCAAATGACGACAGAGAACTGCAAATGTCACTGCCAGCAGCGACAGCGTGGGGGCAAACTGCAAGACCGTGGATGGGAAGAGGGCAAACGGCTGCTTTTAGTAGCAGTGCAGGTCTTCGCAGACCACAAAATTGTGCCACGAGTCTCAACATCGTGTATGTAAAAAACAAACATACCAATGGAAGTTAGGTACCGCTTTTAAATTATGGCCACACTGCAGAACACAACAAAAACCCCCTTAAAATCTATTGTTCAAAAAAAACCTCAAAAATGTACATTCGGCTTCGCTATTTTTTTCCCAGTCACAGCTGTAACGCTGTTGTAAAGAGAATGAATGAAAAACAGTGGAGTCGTTGCTTCTTCGAAACAAATGAGAGTACTCAATAGTTAAGTATTTGAGCACTTCAGTTAGCAACATAAAAGTCTTGTGCACCTTAAAGACATTTTCTGAACAACCGTGGTTTTAAGTATCCTTTCCTATTGTAAGAATGGAGACAAGTGCTTCTGTATCCAACATGAGTTTTGAGTAGTTTAAGCGCAGGAATAAATAACCAGTCTCTTGTTTCTTATTGCATCCTTCAACAAGAGCAAGTTTCACAGGGAGATGGATGTAGAGCGATTTCAAGAAACTGTAACCTAATTCCACAAATTAATAACTGTAGAAGAAAATATAACGTTTGAAATTCAAATTAAGAGACACATTAGAACACTATGCTCAAAAAAGTACGAAATCCTTTCGCAAATAGGACAGCTACAGATGCTTGCAGTTGTCGCACCGAAGTTGCTGGGTTTACTCAATGCCAAAGCCCTTTGCAAATATTTCAGGCACCAGGGAAATCACTGTCCTCAATTTGTGATAGCTACACTTAAAAGTGAAACTAGAAACAAGATGCCCAAATCCACTCACAAAAGCCTGCTTTAATTTGTAAAAAAACCGCTGCTATTTTTAAGACCCCTGAGCACTGTGCAACATCTGGGGATTTAACATCAGGCAATTAGAAAACTTTCAAGGTTTGAACCTAGTGACTTACCTAAATTAAGAGCACAATTTGTGGGAAGTAAACCCGAATCTCACTTTGCTTTACGGCCAGAACAACTTCCTTTCCTTTCCATACCATCCACTCAAAAAATCTGTCAGTATTTTGAAGCACACTGTGTGAATTTTTTCTCGACCGGCAAGCAAATGACCACTTAATACTTCGCAAAGATTTGATGAAAAAAATTACAGCATCTATCATATGAAAGAAGGCAATAACTCCCCAGTAAAAAGCGGCTAGCAAAATCCAGTGCTTCTTACTTTCACATTAGACCACGATAGTTTTCATATACCTGAATTTCCTTTTTCCTAGAAAATCTTGGCATTTCAAAATATTTTCCTACTACCTCATATAGCAACCTCCTGTGGTTCCCTGCACATTTCCCTTTCATGTTGAAACATTCTTATGAAGTCAAAACTTCCGGCATTCTTATGAAGAAGCCACCCACACACACAAATCAAAACAAATCTGATTTAAAATGGAAAGTATAATTGCCTTCTGTTAACAGAACTAAAAAGAATAGATTTCCAGGTTTTTTTTCTGATTTATTTTTTTTTTTTCTGAACAGCTTTGTTAAAAATCAACAGGCATTTACTCTAAAACTACAGGTCCTATTTTTATACCAAAATATTCCTTAACAGTATTTTCAACTTGCTCTACATCTAAGCAAAAATGTTTCATGTGCCACGGGCATAATTATTTTCGTATGGCTTTTTAAAATCATCTCTGTGGCGCCAAGGATGATGATATAATGTGAGTAAAGATGTCATGTGGATATATTAGTCTAACAGCTTGCCACAGCTGTCAAAAAATAAGGGCCCAATTTCCCGTTCCCAAGCTTTCCCTGTCCCTCTCCTTGGGCTGATTCTGGCACTGGTTTGACCACACCGCAACTCAAGGCAGTACGCTGTATTGCCAGAAAGCTTGTATTTATTTGTTTGTTTTTAAATTCAGGTTAGTTTTCTGATAGCTTAGCAAATTGCAATCAGTCTGCAACAAGGTCTGGGTTAATTATCCAAACAGGGTTGTACAGGGACGCATCTCTCTTTCCTGACTCCAAAAGATAAACAAGTTCTCAAACTTCCAGGGCACACGCAAGTTTCCCTTGCTAAATGGTGCAATATTTCCCCTTGGTTACATTTATTCTACAGCTTATATTGTGAATATGGTTGACAAGTTCTCATTGAAAGAGTCTGATGACTATCTTTGCTGTTTCCTCCCTTTCTAGTTTGGGACTGGTTCATTTTCAAACAGATAATTTGTAAAGTTAAGATCCAAATAGAGTAAAAGGACTCATTTGTAATTATTCTAAAATTAACTTTATGATTTGCATCAAACTGCATTTCTTTTAAATGGCGACAATTCTTCTCTTCTTCACCTCACAAAATCCTCTATTTTATGGTACATTGCAAACATATTCCCCAAAGTCATATAAAGAAAGTAGTTACTTGTATGCAGGGTACTTCAGCTTCTTCCCTAACTGAAATTATGCCATTTGAAGCGAAACAGTAATACAAGTAGAAGCAACTCTGATAACTCTTTACAGATGCAAGATATTTAGGAAATATTTGAATAGCACCATTCCATTTTCTTCTACGTTACATTTACAAGGCATTTCAGCTATGAGGGACCTATAGAGACAACTGAAATTAAGCATTCTTATTACAACCCTAATCTTGACTTTTTCAATATTCAATTTAAAAGCCTAGCAATAATGACCACGTTTCTGAATTAGCAGTTTTCAGTTACTTCTTGTTTCACATGAAGTATCCGTAGTTTAATACAAGTAAAAATAACTTCTGGCCAGCGAAAAAAAGAAAATTAAGAGACTTAATAGAATATTTTTCTGCAGGTAATCTATTTCTCCCAGCTCCTGAATCACACAAAACCCCACCACATCACCCAGAACCACAACATGAAGACCACACACCTCACTCAAACAGTTATAGGCAATTCACGGGTGGGAGATGACAACAGACATCCAAAGACAGGACACGAGCGGGCAGGACACGCCGCTTACTTCCAGGGCAACCCACCACAGCAAGAGCTACGGTCCCTGCCGGCTGGATGCTCCCACAGCCAGAGACTGAGGTTCCCAGCAAATGCGGTACCAGCAGAGCCCTTACTGCTGCTTATCCCAATTCCAGGGTTGAAGTGACACAGACCAGCTAGCCAGATGAAGAAGCACAAACTGACTACGCCTGCAGACATTTAACTCAATAGCCTGAGAAATTATTGTAAATTTTAAGAAAGCTATGAACAGCAGATGAAATCTGGATGTTTAAACCACGCATGCTTACAAATTTCTCGTCGAAAACACTGAAAAATGTAATTCATACCAAAACAACTTCTTACATGTCCACAGAAAGTTCCATAACCATGAACAAACATCAATGCATCTTACCTCAATCATTATATGAAAGGCGTGCTTGTAGAGAGGGGAAAAAACACAGGCAAAAGAAATTACTATTTATACCAAGAATGGGATGAAAAAACAGCTTGCAAGAAAAGAGACAAAATCAGTTGTTTGTGAATTAACAACAAAAATATTCATGGGGATAGCAATACTTTCTTGTACTAATAACAGATCATTAAAATAAAAAAAAGTCCATCACTGATATGTTAGCAAAGAAAAACGGGCAAAAAAAATATTATTATACAGACCATCATCTGAATCGACCTTATTATTAAAACCAGAATTGTCCATTATAGGAGTACAAACAGTCATGTTACTACAAAACAGTATATAAACACATGCAGAAAATTAAACATACAAACCCAAGTTACGCAAACTTATTTCTTGTTATGCTCACAAACGTACAGTAGAGGGCAGCGTTGTATTTGTAAAAAATCACTGTACTTGGTAGCTAGCTGTGAAAAACGAAAACTTTTTAATGTCTAAGTTTTAGCTAAACCTTATTGACAAACAGGTCATCATATATTAGGTCTATATTACTAAATTTAATCAATAAATCTGGCATGCTAGAGGTGTAACTAGAACAAGTGAACTTGAAAACACGATATACAGCACACGTAAAGGAAGATTACAATACTAAAGATTCTTTCAAAAAAGTCACATGAGTTTACAGACAGTGGAATGAAGTTCATTATAAAAACTTAAGTCCCAGAGCACTGTTACTGAAACTTAAAACACATTTTAATGACACACGCCTGTTTGTGCAACTTTAATCTCTTTTATTGAACAATCTCATTGCCACTCAAGCAGAGAAGCGCCAAGACGTCTTTGTTGCTCCTCCTGCGCTTTTACCTCAGCCATCTTCTTTGTCCTTTATAATTTGATCAGATAGATGTTGCAAGAGCATGAAATGCAAACACTTGAAGCATTCAGCTGCCACGTAACAGCAATCATCCTTTTCTTCACCCTTGTCTTTACATTCTTAGATGCTACAGAGCGCAGGGCCAACAAGAGGCTTTCCTCTGTGCTTGAAAACTGTCTAGCACACACTTAGCATTATCTAAATAATTCATAATAGAAGGGCTGAAGTATTTCTTGAAGGGCAGATTAGTTGGGATTCCGATTTATAAATACTGTAGTGGAGCTTGCTGCCACTGACAGAGAACTAAAGAACACGGGAGCCCAAGAGGATCACTCCTCCTCTCGCCATCGGTCAGCAGACCACTGGAGATGAGGAGAACACCCACACCAAGAGATTGAAGCAGATTCTTGCAGGACCTGTATAGCCTGCAAATATTTTGGGGGCACTTCGTAAGGGGCGGGGGGGGAACCCCAAAGCCCCCATCAAACAAAAAACCCAAACCCTTAAACTGGTTTTCAGAGTAGCTGGTCATCACCTTCAAATCTCCATGAGCTGGTGGTGCCAGTAGAATGACAGTTGTTCCATGTATACTCAGAAGAACTACAAATAAGATTCTGCAGCACGAACTCCATAAACCATGAGCAGTTACTGAAATAAGTTCCTCCTCCAAGCCCCCCATATTCCTTTGCCAGAAACAGCAGCCAAGAAAAGTATTGCTCAATCCGTGAATCTGATAGGGAACGGCTACTGAACAGAGTAATAGAAATATCTCTGTGTGCTCACATTTCTACTAACTCAAGCAGTCAAAGAACAGACAATAACTGTTAAAAAAAATTTAAAAAGCATTGCTTTTATGAAAGAGTTATTCAAACATCTTTCCTGTAGCTGTAAAAGATTTATTAGTAATTTTTTCAGGTCTATTTGCTATCAAAATTCTCCAGCTCCTGAGAATTATGTAAATTCCTCAGAAGTAAGGAAAAAAAGATACGTGAATCCAACCTTTTTGCTCTTACCATAATAAGAAACTGCAAACATGAAACTGAGAAATAAGAGTCCTCTCCCATGCCTCTCAGTACTCTCTTAAGGGGATCAGCTTCCCCCAAACACTACAAAATTAGACATGCATGAAAATTTTCAGGAGATTTATGTACATCATGGACCTTCTGATTTTAAAATCATTGATTGTCCTTCCCTCCAGACGACAGACCACCACCTCGGACTTTCCATTAGAAATCGAATTATCGCCAGTTTAAGTAGTATCAGGCTATTACAGAAATGCAACTGTGCTTTCTTCTGTCAGGAATTAATACAACTCTTATAAATAAAAACTGGGAGCAATTACCACCACCACCACCCCACCCCCAATAGCTATCTTCCACACAAATGTATATAAACACAGTGGCTTCCCATTTATACTGCCTGAAAACTACTTCTAAAGGTTTTATCGGAGGTTAGGGAAATGCTTGGGATATTTGCAACCCATCAGACAAAACCAAGCAGTGTAGTGTGGCCTTTTCCAAAATTTGGGCTCTCCACAATCATACTCTGAACTTCAAACATGTCGCAAAAATCTTTACAGACATAGTGTTCAAAATAAATGCAAATTATTGTATTATAAATTAATCACAGTGATTCCTTCATTTGTTCCTAACTAGTACCCTAAATATGGCATCTGCCTATTCACCCAAAGTCCCTCAATCTCTTTGGAGGACGTAAGGTAAGGTGAATTACTTTTGCATACCTTGTGAAATGTGTAATTCTCATCCACTTAGCGATATAAAATATTACCTAAAAGATGCCAACCTCAAGCATTCAGGATAGCATATCTGAGGATATGCAGCAAACTAGACTTTGTTATGGAAAATCATTAAAAAGCTCCTGAAGGTACAGTACCAGACTGCAGACTTCAAGAGATCAGTATTTCAGCCTTCCAAAGTGTTCCAAAGCACGATTAGTCTCAATGTGGTCTCCGACTTCAAGAGATCAGTATTTCAGCCTTCCAAAGCACTATTAGTCTCAACGTGGTCTCAGTAACGTAGACTATTTTGAATATTACTGTTTACAATGAATGAAAACCAGAGAGAAATTCTTCAAGGAAAATTAAATATAGTGCTGTAAAAGCCTTCAGTGTCTTGTCAGTTGTTAAATGTGTATATGCCAAGTCAACATTTATGGGAATAAGACATAAAGTACTGCCTACGTCCAGCTTTATCAGAGGGACACACATCATGCACCACCCTCTCAGACCCACAGGGCCTACTCCTAAAACTAAACCAGCTTTTCAATAAGCCAGGAATAATGTAGAGTATTGAAAGCATTTATAAGACAGTGCTCTGCTTGACTCACTGCAAAAGCACAAAGTAACTTGAAGCTCACTATAGAAATAAATTCAGAACTTTTTTTTTTTAAACTTTAAATGTACTTACAAAGTTCCCTTTAGGCTGCCATTCAGGATAAGATACCGTAAGTCTGGAGTTGTATTTTCTTACCTCTTTGAAGACTTAAAAAAACCCCCAAAACAAACCCGCTGCATTTGTGGTTTATTTAACTGCAGATAGCTCATTCTGAAAGCAAACTGAGAATTCAGAGAAGTAAAGAAAAATTTTAAAAAGCTATCAAGATTTAGAGCCGAAGTTTTGGTCTGGTTGTAGAGTGAGCATTGAAAAACCATTCATCACTTTATGTACTTGGCTTTCAATTATTTGTCATACAAATTCTTCCCTCTGTTAAAGATTTTAAGCAACTAATTGTATTGTAATAGCCCATGATTTCTTAAAAAAAACAAAAAACCCCACACTGTTACAAGCTACTTACCTACCACACATTAAGGACTCCTTACCTATAAAAACTTCTCTACTGCATTGTCACAGTATCCTTATATTCATGGGTTTTTTTTCCCTTTAAACAACCATACCATGGTTGTGCCTCACAGTACCACAACCAAAGGATAGCACTGGATCTTTCCCCTGTCTCATTCCAGCTACTGATTGGAATGAATTGTAGAAGAAATTCTGATTAGTCCTGAAGATATGAAACGCAGTATTAGAGAATGTGAAATCATGCACACATCTAGCAGTCCGTATCTTGAGATCACTCAGCTATTCCTTTTTAATACCAACATTGCCACTCATTATATGTTAATCATTCATTAACCACCGATACGTACCCAACCATAACTCCTTCCTAGCTATCCACAAGCTCTAACTCAGTCTTTATCTATTTTTTTAAAATTCTTCCTCTTTCTGAGCTCCAGCTTTTCTTTGTTGATCAGTCTTTTTTCCCATTTCATATAAGCACCTGGCTTCTCACCCATATATTTTTCAAGTAGCTATTAATCTTCCTAGGTTTGGAATAAGTCCTTGTAAAAAACACTTCTCCTTTTCTTATTCTTAATTTTTCAAGTGTTATAATGTTTCTATTAAAATATGTATAACAACAACAAGAAAAAAAAATGTGGCTGGAAGACAAAAGTGTAAAAAAACCCAACTGAACACTTGGTTTAATTTCTTCATTCTTCTTCAGCAGCCAACTGCAATTTTCCTAATGTGGCACAGGGATAAAGATTATCCCAGAAATTCTAAGTGCACAAGGTAGATTATTTCACATGATAAAAGTTAATTTAGAAAATAAAAACAACAAACGAAAATCTTTTCAAATGTCAACCATAAAAATTTTCCCTTTGCTACCTACTTTCTGAAAATAAACCATTTGGGTTACACACACACCCACCAAACTCCTTAGCACAGGTCTGGTGGCCTAGACCAGATGTCTGAGGTCAAAAAAATGCTGCAAAGAGCAGAGCCTGTTTTGTTGTGTGTTCTTTTCCTATTAGTTTCCAACACAGAATTTGTTATTCCACTGCTATACACATGCAGTCAGACCTGCAGTCAGTAATTCAGAATATATCTTGCATCTGCCACTACTAGAGATTTTTCTCAGTCATCATTATTCACCTCACATTCTGTGATACTGTTTTCAATTTCTAATTTCTTACAGCTGAAACTGAAATATCAAAACCATGACATAGCTACAAAGATCTATTCATACTTGGGCGTCTTCAGGAAAAGACACACTGAAAAAAGACTATCATGGTATGGTAGTGAAGGGAGCCATACCAATTTTACTTTATTTAATTTATGTTCAAAAAACTTTTGGGACCAGAAGATAATGATCAATATCTCTTTATACTTGACATATGTGCTTCAATTATTCTTAATTCTTGGTTCAGATAGCACATTACTTGGAAGACAAGGGATGTTCTCCATACATATAGGACCAGTGAGGTTCATGGTGTAAAAAAACCCCAAAACCCCCAGAAACGAAGCACATAAAATATTACTGTGCTCAATATAGGGACTATTGGGTGAAAAGCTTAAAGGAAGTGACATATAGGAGGTCAAAAGCAGAAGATGTAGTTGTATTTTTCAACTACGTAACCCTCCTCTCTGAGGAGAGAAAGGAATGGTAATTCCTAGCAACTAAGCTTGCTTTTATGCACACTCTTAATAGACAGAATCTGTCCATTCCGAGTTTTTACATTTCTGGTTAACACCAAACTGGCCTAGATCACGGCTTTCTTGTGCTTAGTGATTAAAAACAGGATGCATCTTTGACCCAAGTAATTTCAAACATTTCAGAAGAAAGCACAAAAATAGGTTATGAAGACATTATGTGAATCTGTAAAGCTTTTCTTCAACCCTCTCAACATATGACTCTTATTTTAAAAACAACACAAAACAAAAAAAGCAACTCGGTGATCCAGTAAGATATTCCTGACTTGGGCACTCAAGAAAAAGTACAAGAGGTTAATTCTCTCTTTGCACTGTACGGATGTAAAACGTTGGGAGCCACGGCTCTGCAAACTGATAAAACCCAAAAGTGTTACTTGTGTCAGTTATGCTATAAAAGAGGTTATGGTCCTATCTATCAGATGACAGGGCGGTAACACCACAGTCGTAATTAGCATTGACTGACAACTCTGGCCCAAGCTCAAGGGATGTAAAAAATAAATGAGCATAATATATCAACTCCTTGCCACCCGCGTTCATATTTCTACCAGGATTATTGGTAGGACGCTAAACTACACCTAATTTGAGAGTGAAAGCCTTTGCCTGTGAAGATGCTAGTGTTTCATTTCCAGTGTACCTGGTGCTCATGAGGGAAAATTAACCAGGCGAGAGTAACTCTTTTCTATACAAAAAGACACAGATCCAAATATTTAAAATACTAATCCATTTTTTGGTAAATTTTATCAGACATATGAATGTAGGATTGCTGCATGATTAAATCAAATATAAATAAGAACATGAAAAAGTTCTTTCAAAGCATTTTACACATACACATATGTATTTAGCAAACTTACAGTTGTTAACTCATTTAAGAAATGAAAGAGTGACAGATTTTATAAAATTTGACAGTCAGCTTTAACTAGATAACACCCCACACAATGAAGTGAGGCATACAGTTAACAGCACAAACAAGAGACCGAGAAGTACGTAAGCCAAGACTAATGGGAGCGGCACCTCGGAGCACGCAGCTCCGCCGTGGCTGTCCCGGAAAACGCTTTGGGACCCGCTGAGCACTTCCAATTCGGACACCAGCAAGGAGCGTCCCAGCAGTTACCTGCTCCAGTAACCCCCCCGACCAACCTCTCTACCCAAATATCTGAAAGAAAGCAAGAATGAAACCTGCAAGGAGCAAACAAAAACAGCTATTGCTTTCCAATCCAAAACTAAACATATAAACTAATTCTGCTACATGAAATTTTAAGATCATTATCTGTACTTTCAAAGGGAATATAAAGTTAAGTTAATCCACATAGCTGTGTACCGAGCTCAGTTTGTGTAGGAACTGCCTGCCTGATACGTGCACGTACTGTGAAACAATTTTACTTTCAAAAGAAAATGCAGTGGGTTGCATTCTCTCAGATATTTGTCCTTTATATTTCACTACAGCTTCAAAAATTTCTTTTAGCATATTTCTTCCCTTTTTTCAAATATTCCAATTTCTTTCCCTTTTACCCTCTGATTTTTTATTTACTTATCCCTTCTCCTAACTCTTCCAAAATTTCTCATTCTTCAGTGCTTCTCATTTTTATCTTTTGCTTATTATTCCTCATCTATCCTTTAACTTCTCCTGAAAGAAAGATCAGTACCAGGGCATACTGCACCTAAGCACTCCCATCACCTTCCGAGAAAATGAGATAACCTTTAATCCGTATCTCATACAGAAATCCCTGTTTTCTAGCGAGTAACTGCTATACATCTGATCCATCCATTCTGCCATTTGCTACGGAAAGATTTAGAAAAGAATCCATTCACCTACAAACTCTACTGGTGCCCTAATTATTAAATATAATATTTACTATATTAATTGCATAAATATTTAAATGTTTGTTTCGTGGTTATAAAATTATGAATACTTTTCCCTCTCTTCCTGCTTCCTCTGCCTCCTGTTCAAATCAGCTCTAATCAAATTTAAAGTGGGAAATACTGCTCTGCTGCATATGGGAGCATATTTATACATTCTATTTCCATAATAATTTCATTTAGTTTTTCAGGCAGAAGCAGCTTTTCCTGACTTTCCGCATCAAACCTTAATGCCTATTCACCACAAGATAAGAAAATGTTATTACGCCATAACTAGCTCAAGCACCAACATATACTTATCCCAACAGATACAATCTGAGCATTAACAAAACAGGTTATTACCCTATTTATTAAAAACTTATGACGTGTCCACTCCTGCACCAAACACAAACCATGTGAGAAAAGAACAGCAATAAAAAGGAGGGAGAATATCAAAATTCAAGTTCTTGGAATCTCACACGTATTTAACATTTGCTTGCTTTTCTATCACTTTATCCGTTACCTATTTAATTTCTCTCAGTCTAGAAAGGAAAAATCACATGCTGAAATTATTCAGACACCTAGCAGTTATGAATTTGATCTTACAGTGAAAACTACAAGGTTGATGTAAAGTCCCAAATACATAAAAATTCAGATGGATGAAATAATTATGCTAACAGATTGCATGAAGTTTGAGGATCTGCAATACTTTCTGCAAGGACGGGAAACATACATTTTTCCTCTAAATTATGTTCTTTTCATTTGGCAAGAACATATGCCCACTGCCTCCCCCCAAATTTTTCTTATCTAGTACTATGAAACTGAAACTAAAACAATTTTATTTATCAACCACAGGCAACAATGCTTCCTGGAACACCCTGAAGTCAAGCAGTAACACCGAAAATATCACAGAAGCTGGCAGTACAGACCAAATACGTGTCGATCCTGTTTAAATGCAATCCTACCAAAAATAACAAGTGTTTGAATTTTATTTAATCATAAATAGCATCATTGTATGAGAGGGAATGTATTCTGAGTGGTCACTGCACTGAGTTAGGAAGGTTCAGTTCTATTCCTACTGCAAACCCTCAAGTGTTTGTCTCTCCATTTCCACTTCTGCATTTTGTTCATCTTTTCTGCTTTGGTTGGAAGAGTTTGCTGTCTTAATTCTGTTCCATAAAGGCCTTCTAATCTCAATTGAATCTCTACACATAGCTAAAGGAAGAGGAATTCTAGGATTAATACTAATTACACCTGCTGAGGTTTGTTTTGATGCAACACTAGCAGTTTACCTTTCAAATTTGGAGACCACAATCTCACAATGTTTTCTAAGTAAAATACACACACTGCTAAAACTGAAACGTTTTAAGACAAAACACAAAACACATAAACAAGTAAGAGGAAAAAGATGGCAGGCATCACAGTAAGGCCGGGAGCTGAGCTATGTCCTGGAACTATGCTTCAACTGAAGATTTTCTTTACGTTGCCTTTAATTGATACCTGTATCCCAGTTCCACGCTTTTTCAAAAATAGAAGCTTCTACTAGTTACTATTTTCTGTTCACTGCAAACTGTCATTATGAATTAGCGTGCCCCCTTAATTTTTGTTTTAAGCTAAGCATTACATGAAGCTCAACCACAAGTACCTGAGCGCAGCTGTACAAAACTTTGGGACAAGTAGACCTTTTAACTACGTGGGACCTCAAACCTCCCACAGCCGTCCAGCAATACTGCGTCTTTGCTACCTGACATTTTCTGCTTCATTTTTCTCCTCCCAAACATACAGATGTGTAAAAACATTAAGTAGTTGCTCATACATTCATCAAATCCCTATTAATTAAAAGAGATCAGGCTATTGAAGTAAAGCTTAATTTTCTGCTTTTACAGCTAGCAAGCATTAGCACCTCTAAACGAGGAAAGTAACAGGAGACTTCAGCCATGTGACAGATGCACGCCCCTTTCTCTCCTCTTCAGAAAACGTTTTTACCATTCAAAAATACCAGAATCATAACACAGCGACTTACTTGGGTTGGAACGAGTACTGGAGGATACGCTAGCTTGTGATGTCTGTACATCCAAAACGAAAAAAGCACAATCACTGCAATTCCCATTATAGGCACCAATGAATAAAGCAAGGTATTGAACAGAGGTGGCTTAGGTGTAACAGGATTGGAAGTTGCTGAAGAAAAAAAAAAAAAGGATACAACTTTTAAGAAACAAAAATCATCCAGAGTTTGAAATGTCTAGCATCCTGATTTTCTAAAAATTCTTGCCGTCAGCACAAGAGGCTAACAATACTTGATTAAATAGCATACTCTACTATAAACAGACACATACTTAAAAAGGAGCATTTTGGAAAGCACAAAAATAACTTTGATCCCCGGATTTACACATCAGCACATCTAACTTTTTTGTGCCTCTAAGTTCTGGCTATCTATAGTGTGTAAGAGTTGTTTGTATTTTAAAAAGACTGCCAAGAGTGCCATCATCTAATGAGTGAAAAAAGAACAAATACAGAGGTTTAGTCTTTAGTTATGACATCTTACGATTTAGACCAAGTAGAACAGGCCAGATATAATCTGCCAACGTTTCTATGCACTGTTGATTTGCTGAAATGAAAAGCTCTCTAGCTGAAGCCACTTCTGTAGGACCTCCAGAAAGGCTCCAGAAAAGCCCAGCTTCAGGGGCAGCTGGTGCAGGAGCAGCCACAGACCCCCAGGGCAAAAGGAGTTTCATGGGAGTGCAGAATGTCAGTTATTGACTTAGCAGTATCACTGACAACAGTGACAAGAATATCTGTTGGGTCAAAGGCTATTTTAATCTCATAGAAAATGTTATTTAATTTCATAAACAACTTCCTCTGGCTATTTGGTACACAAGACATTTGCTGTTTTCAGTTGTTATTGACATTATTCAGTTTTCCAACAAAGATTAGATTCTTGACTGCAAGAAGATACGCAAGAATAATCAAATAATCTTTTTGTTATTGTTTTTTAAAAACAATTGTTTGTTAAGTCTGGCTATCTGATTTTCTTTGTAACCTGGGACGAAATTCTTTCCCCCTTTTCAAAGGTTACTGTGTCAATTTACAGAGAAACTCAAAGGTCCAATTAGTTTAAGGAATTAGCGAGAGCACTGTCTCAAGAAGAGGAGCATTCAGAGGCTGGTACATGTATATAAGGATGATACGGCTTTCGGCCCAGTGATTTATAGACACTTACAGAAGCTTAACTATACAATTAAGGTAAGATTTGACAGTAACTTCTGTATCTTAAAACAGCCAATTATTTCAGATTATCCTTCCTTCTCACCCTTAGAAAAGAGCTGAAGTACCTTTTATCGATTTAAATTACTCCTAGTATAAAGACCTTTCAAAATTGAAGGAATGAACTGGCAATTTCCTAGGCTCTTTATGTGAACGCACACAGCACTGTCATCCAGGAATCAGAAACCTTCTAGTAGGAAAAACTAGTGTTGAAAAAAGTCTTATCTCCTGAACATCAGCACTGTCATCCAGGAATCAGAAACCTTCTAGCAGGAAAAACTGACCACATCGTGTTGAAAAAAGTCTTATCTCCTGAACACGCACAATATTAAATATTTCTGAACTCTGCTAAGCAGTTCCTTCATAAATGTGTTAGGCTAACTTACGTTGCGTGACCTCCATTTCTGGAAAATAGAAAAAGCGTTCATTACACATGTTGCCTTCACAACAACAGAAAAACACTTCAGGGCTGTCTTTCTTCTCTATGCAATCATTCCTATAAAATATAATAAAGAAAAAATTATTGAGCTTAAGTCGGGATTTTTTTGTTCAAGAGAAAACATAATTATATACTTAAAATGTAAATTGAACTTCATTAAATCATCCAGGATAACATACGACCCAAATACGAGTTAAACTAAGGTTTTGTTCATTATTTTATATTGCAATGAAATATCTTTAATTTTAAAACTGAAACAGTGGGGGTTTTGCTATTTTTAAGACAAAGTTAAAGAAAACCACCAACAGGATGCATGTCAAAATCTGACAAAAATCTGAAGAAGAGTTCACGATCTAGATTTAAACAGGACGAACAGTCGATAAAATGGCTAGCGCTTAACCAGAAACTCACAGTAGAGGGTTGCATGGGTTGGCGGTAAGTGGGAAGGAGAATTTTTAATTTATTTTTTTTTTTAAAAAGAAAATTTGTGCTATTTCCCCTGTCTACTTTATGCTCATGGACAGGGTTTATTTCACTCAATGAATTAACTGCAGGAAAGGGGTTCTTTTAACAGAAAAGCTGAAACTATTCAAGTAAGGAGAGAAAAATAAGAGTCATGCAGGAGACAACTTGACAGCAGAAAGAGAAGAACTTGAAAATCCTGCAGAAATAGTTGAGGATTTTAAATACAGCTGAAGAATGTCAAAAGTGTTGGGTTCATCTTCAAAAATCAGGTTATTTTATAGAACCAGCTATTACAATTACACTGCACTATAACTTCCATAAAACACCTATTCTTTGGTGCTCTTAATCTGCTGTGGTTTGGAGTTCATCATACTGTAACTGCCTGTTTAGTAAACTGCTCCTCACTCCCAGAGATAAGATTTTGTTCAATGGATATTTTAGGCAAACACGGCAGCATGCATTCTTATGAGAAGTTACAGTTAATGAGGTCTTACGAGCCAGACAAACTTTTACTCAGTTTTCAACTATTCCCTTAATGTCCTTCCTGCATTTAATTTCTTCTTCCAATTTCTTTTTTTTGCTCAAGGGAAAATTTAATACCAGTTTTTTTTTTAGCCTGCTCAAAGATACATGTGTAACTAGACGGAACTACAGAACCCAAATCTATTTCAAAATCAAAAAATTCTATTTCCATCCTAGAAGTTTAACATTTTGCAGATATAAACTTAGTTCAGAAATCATAAATACCCCCACTCCTTCTGGAAAGCAACACCTAAGACTGGATTAAAAAAAAAAAAAACAAAAAACAACCAAACCAAAATGAAACCAAACCCAAGAAAATCCCCAAAGTACTGTCCCATCCTGAGTGATTTACAATTACTAGATACTAGTAGTAACAATATATTTCATTAAAATCCTTCTTCGCCTTCTAGCACAACTGAATTTCAAGTCATGCTGTGCAAGCAAGCTTGCAGATGCTTTGCTACTTCTCTGAGAAACAGATAAATCAGAACTACTGTTCAACTTGGCTTTAAACTGTCATTAAAGGAGAAAACATCCTAGGGGGGAGGGAACTTTATTTAGTAGAAATGACTATAAATGTTGAATGAGTAGAAGAAATCATTAAGAAAGACAAAAGGAAAATTTTTTGAAGTATTGCTAAAAATAACTTCTAGATACATTTTAATGAAGAACTATTATGCATTTATTTTCTTAATCATCTCTTTTCCAAAACAGAACTATTTTTGTCACATAAAACTTAGTTCAGTATTCAAAGAACTGTAATACCATTTCTTAAGAGAGTCATGACCTTTATTCAGCCAGTATCTAACAAAACCCAAGCCCTGCTGTTACTGCTCACGAGTACTTGCTAGACCATCTGTTATAAAAAAATGACTGGAAGTTTAGAATATTCAATGTTTCTTAGAGCTGCCACTGAGGTGAGTTTTTCAATAAATCGGCAAAATACTTCTACATTTAACTGAAGAACAGACACAATGTGCTGACCTTCCTACTCCAAAGACTTTGGAAAAGCGAATTACAGAATTTTGCATTCTGGTTTCAATAACCATATTGTTTAGCAATAACAAGTCATTAGAAAATCTATTATTAATGGTCTAAAAAAGAATAAATTAAACAATTTTTTTTAATATATAGTAAGTAAATAAAAGAAGGTAAAATAACAAAAGACAAAGTACTTGGATGAAGTCAGGTCCCTAAATACAGGTGTGTGAGCAAAAAATCCACGTATATGTGTGCGTGCACATCTAAAACCAAGATCACTATTCATAGACTACTGTATTATCACTTGTCTCAAGTACTGTTTGCAAAGGGGAGGCTGTATAAATTATGGACAGGCGAAGTAGTTTAAAGTTCAAAAGAATTTAAAATTTGTTAGAAAACTCACTTACCTGTCATAACAATTGATGTCATCTAGCCAGCAACCTTGCTTCACAATTTCAATTGATCCAGAAATATTCTTCCATGTAGCAAAACAGTGTCGTCTTTTATCTTTATCACCATAACAAGGTTCAATACCACTCCGATTTGTTTTATCTTTTTCCCAATTAGCGTTGTAGTAGATACACTCTTGTGTTTCTGATCTGCCAAGTATGGCACCTTTTAGGAATGAAAAGTAAACCACAATTAAATGGCATTCTGAAGGATGACACATATAAAGTCAAAACCAGGATGTACTAAAATATCATAACACCACGTGCATGAATATACCCCCTCTCCTCCTTTTTTAATAAAGAAAGAAAACATTTAAAGTTCACTAGCATTCCAAGTAAGCATTGAAACATAAAACAAAGATCTTCTGTTAAGTCAAACAGTGATTGGGATAACTTACCAAGATTTGAAGAAATAAAAAACCATTTATGACAATACTTCTCCCTGAATAGCAATAGCAGGGAACAGTAAAGATTTGGTTATAATATTAGCCAAACAAGAAGTTTTAGCTAGTAGAATTTAGCAAAAGGCATTTTCATCTCTTACGTTGTTAAACGTGTGTGCTGGTTTTGGCTGGTATAGAGTTAATTTTCTTCACAGTAGCTAAGATGGGGCTATGTTTTGGATTTGTGCTGAAGACAGTGCTGATAACACAGGGATGTTTTTGCTCCTGCTGAGCAGGGCTTACAGAAGGAGCTGGGAGGGGACACGGCCAGAACAGCTGACCCCAACTGACCCCAGTGATATCCCACACCGTACGGCGTCATGCTCAGCAGAAGAAGGAGGTGGGGACGTTGGGAGCGATGGCGTTTGTCTTCCCAAGTCACCGTTACAGTGCGATGGAGCTCTACTGTCCTGGGGATGGCTGAGCACCTGCCTGCCCATGGGAAGCAGGGAATTAATTCCTTGTTTTGCTTTCCCTATTAAACTGTCTTTACCTCAACCTACGAGTTTCTCACTTTTACCCTTCCCATTCTCTCCCCATCCTGCGGGGGGAAGGTGAGTGAGCGGCTGGGGGCGGGGGGGCTCAGTTGCCAGCTGGGGTTAAACCACAACGTGCCAAAATGGCAGACTGTACATGTTAGAAACGTAAACCCAACTAGTAAATTCAGTTTTAAACCATCAACATCTCTTCCCCTAGCTTTCATCTGCAACATAGCTTCTTAACACAAAGCACTGAAGTATAAGCCACACTATGCTAAACCAGTGTATTTTATGTCATTCTGATTTGCCAAGCGAGCAACTGGAATTGAGACCAAGAGGTGTGAGGCAACGGTTCCTAATCAACAAGGGTAGTTGCTGGTATTTTGCTGGCTGATCCCACCCAGTCAACCAGCTGCAACGTAGAAGATCACAGGTCTTCTTCATAACTCAAGAACCACGTGCTTCCACTCTCAGAGCACCCAGGGACACGTCTCCCCTTCCCACATCACGTGCCCAACATATGCAGTGGGATCAACCACAACGGCTGACGTGCAGGCTTTGGGCAATAAAAGCCAAGTGGTGTCTGGAGGCCAAAGCACTGATTCAGTCAGTATTAAATGTGCTGTGGACCCTAACGGACTATCAGTCTGGCTTAACCTACCCTGATAGCATGCCATTATTTTTTTTTTTGTCATTCCAGTATTCTTAAAAAGAAAAGTTTCTGAGCTTTTGACTTTCACTGTGTCTTTTAAGTAACAAATGTAATTGATTCATCAATGCCTACTGACAACCTACAGCAAAACCCAGCAAATGTTAAGACTGAGGCACCTCTAAGTGGAGCTAACTTCACAGTCTTAATGTGGTATGAACAACTAATCTGGCTTCTACAAAGGTAAAAAGGTTGTTAGGATGCAAAACCATTAACAAAATACTAGAAGGGAGTAATAACCAGCTTTTACTCCTGTTTTTATCTTGTCAAATACTGCCAAGAGCATGTCATTAATCTTCATCATTTAATGTGGATTAAAAATGTGGAAAAACAGGGGAAGAAAGAAGAGCTAAAGAGTCAGAGGACCCGTTTCAGAATTGAGGAAGGGTCAGGATGATGTTTACTCTGCCTGTGCACCCATTTGATATTTTCAAGAGAGACAGGTACATTAGACATCATGCTGAAGATCAGATTTAAACAGAAAAGGTCTTCCATAGCAGTTTCATACATATTTATTTTATCACTCATCACCTCCTTTATTCCCATATATTCACAATAATTTTGATACACTAGCTATTGCCTTGTAGCCATACCCATACCTCCCATTCTCCCACTCCAGGGTATAACAAGCAGAGCAGCCATCACCCTGACTTCTTTGCTGGGGTGAAATCTTTGCCACCCGGGCACTTGACCTTCTGCAGTGGTAGGAGGTGGGGGTCGGGGTGACCAGTACACTGGTGGAGGCTTCCATCACATAACACCTCCTCAAGCACACACAACCAACAGTAAGGCAATCTTGCTCAGTAAGCAGACCTGACAAATTGCACCTCTCAGGGTGATGAGAATTATTTCAAAATGAAAATTGCTGCAGCCCTCTTCAAGTGCAGCACAGGACGTCAGTCGAGTGCAGCGCTGACCATACTAGGCATCCCACATTACCACCTTTAGAAACTTTTGACTTTGACGCATTCCAAAAATAGGCAGAGGATGCTGCTTACGCTTTTTGGGAAAGAGCCTGGATGTTCAATGGGAGAAATGCACTAGCCAGCTGGTAACACTGCGAGATGCAGCATGTTAACTATTATATTCTTTGTGCTGCGATGGCCTGACCTTTACAACTCCCAGCTATGGCAAGAAACAGATGAGGCAACAGATTGAACAATTTGGTTCTGTCAGTGCAATAAAGCAGAAGTCCTGGATTTATCTCATACGTGCCATTCCTTTTCTTCTGCTGCCAAGCCTAGCTTTGAAGGACCATAGACAAGCTGAATTTGATAAAATACAGTAAAATTAACTTTGCACAAGTATTTTCCTTACACGTCTTCTTTATAGTCAGCGTTTCTTACCCATTAATGCTCTGAATCAGTTCAACCTATCCAAGCAGCCAGCAATCATAGTGTTGGTTTAATGACTTTAGATCTGACTGGAACATCTAACCGCAATACCTTCTCTAGGGGCAGAGCAGACATTTGCAATAGGTCTGGCCAGACTAAACTGATGTATGGACGTACCAGCACAATCTTGGCTTAACCTTTCAAATTAGGAAAGCAGAAACATGGTGAAGCAAGGGAAGAGGAGAAGGGGAACCACACGACGGTGGCAGCCCTGAGCCCATTGCACAAAGGAAGCATCTGCTTATCACCGGTTTTGTCACCTCCTCCACAGGAATCAAACTCTTAAGGAAGGGCAGCTGGCATTTACAACAAAAGCAAGTGTATTTGGGTCCCAGTTTAGGCATAGTATGTCTATAACAACTCCTAACCCATTTTGAGTGCTGACAAATTGCTTTCAAATGAAATTGTCAGGTCTTTGGGAAATCTATTACTGAGTCTCAAAAGGCAAAATGCTGCCGTTGAAAGAAGCCGTGAGCAAAGCACCACCAGTCATATGGACTGAACTTAAGTCTGAAAGCTTCCGAGAAGAAAACACAATGAAAAACCAAAGCGTATTCAAGTATGTAATAGAGTTTAGTTTCGGCATGTTAAGACAGATCACATTTAATATATGCTGTTATCGCATTGCGGCTGTGTGCTGCTGTATCACTATACGTTTGCGTTCATCCACAACAGCTGCAGTAAGAAAAGAAAACCACCATTTGCTAGTGAACTTCTGAACTGCTGTTAATACAGGATACACTGTAATTGTTAGCAGTACAGAAAGCAATTTTATTAGACTGTACATGTGCAGTCTGGAAAACCTCACCTTAGTAGGAATCTGAACTACTGGCTACCACTTTTTCAAGCAGAAAGACTACATGAATGCCTGGGGAAAAAAAAAAGAATTCTAGCCAGTGTTTTTAATTAAAAAAAGGGGCTAACACTGAAATTTATGCCTAGGTAACAAGAAGGACTATACTAACATAGCCTTAATTTAGAAAGGGATTACTGGAAAAAGATTCTGGATGAAATATGAATTCCCTATTACAGATACCACTACATTACACCCAGAGGGAAAAAAAAAAAAAAAAAAAAAAAAGAGATACACCAGCTTCTGGGAGTTTGTCATATAGCTTTATTTAGTAAACCTGAAACCAAGCAACACAACCATATTGGTCTGTAACGCAGGAATGGTTTCATGACTGTTTTAATAAAAAGTCTTGACATGTGATCAAGATCTTCTCCCTCATTTCCTGAGAAGGCTTCAAAACAGACATCCTCCCCCCCCCGCCCTGCGTCTCACTCCTATCCCCAAATACTGCTTTTGCAGCGTACTTGGTTGGTGCGCCACGTAAAGACACAAAGGCTTCCAGTCAAAGGGAAGACGAATCTGTGATTCCTCGCTGGTTTATGAAATCCAGCAGAATTTTTATGCTGAAGTCATGAAAACTTGTGAAAAGGCTACAAAGATTAGTTTGATAGCACTGAGATCTAAAACATCAGTGCAGGGAAAAAAAAACCCAAACCCAAATCTTCCGAAAGGCAGTGTATATGTGTAGATTGCTCTGATGGGTGCTCCCAATCCGCACCTAGCATGTCCTTAACTAGAAGGGAACTAAAAATACAATTTCAAACTTATTTCCGCATGCCTTCCAGCACTAGACAGAACTACAGACTTCTTTTCCATCTAGTGTGTTTTTGAGATGTACTTACCTGAGCCAGAGATGCAAACAGCAACACTGAAGTCTGGAAAAAGTAATCACACCCATATTTCATGGCTGCACAACCCACCCTGACAAGTCCATTACGCTGTACTTGAACTTGATTCTATTATAAGCACTAATGACAGCATCGGTAAGGATTTATATGCAGGAATAGTCATGTAATAGAAAAGGACTTTTTTTTTTTTTCCTGTTTCCTAGAAAACCTAGTATATAAAGGAATGAAAGAGTCAAGTTCAGTCCGGCAGCTACCTATACTTATTGTAGAAAGGTTACTCAAGTTCTGCTATGTTTGAGATTAATTTGAACTCATTCTGAGCACTGAGATCCACAAACATGTAAGGAATGGAGTACTTTATTAGAATAAACTAGTTGAGCAGAATGGCCTGAAACACCACAGGGACTGGACATTGCGAGTGGTTTAGCAGACAGAACGGCACAGTTGCTGAAAGATCTGAATTGTAATGCACTGTTGTAGGGGAACAAAAAAAGGACAGAAAACATAGCATACATAGAAATAGCATCTTGAAAAAAACTTCAGTTACTGTACAGGTATCTTTTTCAAGTACTTGTCTATATATATTATTCTTCCCCGCCCCCAAAGTGATCTCATATACACTTTCTAGACCCACAAATATATCGAAGAACAGACAACAAATACATAACTAAGAAGGCCCAGCTTTGATGTTTCTGCAAGCAGGAAGCAGGTTTTTATCATTCTGTATTTTTTCTGATCACACCCAGGGGTATGTTTCTCAAAGGAAAAATAAGCAGTTACAATAGAAAGGACATATTCTGTCCTCCTCACCCATACCAGTATGTCCCAAACCATATTTCGTTGGTCTTCAGACAAGTATCAGTCCTATTATTGTTGTTCTCAGTGCTCTCAGGTCAAACAAGGACTGTGCTTCATATAAACTGAGCCAAAGTACATTCATTAAATCCAAACACAACAGCAATTAACTTAAGCAATGCAAGAATCAGGAAAAAGATAAACAAGACAGCAAAGTAACAAATCACCTGAACTGTTGTCACACTGCCTTATACAGAAGATGCATATCTGTCCAGACTAGAATTTCTCATTATTGTTCTCCTTTTCAGCATGTTCCACCAAGCCTGCGCTGGAGTTAATCAAAAAGTCATCGGGGAAGAATGGAGAAAGGCCACCAAAGTGCTGCACCTCTGCACAGAAGTCTATGAGGCTTTTGATCTTTTAAGAGGCTAAAAGGTTAATCTTAAAAATTTTAAAATTGACCTGATGTACTAAAAGGTTTGTTTCTTTTCCTAAAATTAAATTTAAAAATGAAAAATAAATGAGAAGTTTTAGTGCAGCTTATAGCTACATAACTCCCATTCTACGGTATTATTGTATGATTGGTGGTGAAGGCTATCAGGAAACCTATATTTGCTTAGTTATCTCATTGTATAATTTGAAAGTATTTCCCTTTTTTTTTTTTTGCAGTTCACACCTTGCCAAAATGGAAAATTGTACAGATGAGCCTGCCCTGGAAGTATGAAATTCTCTTGCTGAGATGAACAATTCTGAAAAAGAGCTTTCCAGAGGAAGAATCCAGTCCTGAAAAACTGAAGAATGATCTACTTAATGGCACTACACTAAGTCTTAAGAGCACAGGTTCCTAAATATAGTGGAAACTATGGATGATAACATCACCTACAAATAAAAAATCCAACTGAGAAAGGAGGTGTAGGAACAAAAAAATAAAAATATTGCTCCACAACTATACTATTAAAAAAATTCCTTGCACGCCCTTGTTTGCTAGATGGACAGCAACAAGATGACAAAACACTTTTCTACTAGAAATTCTACTGGATTTACAGATCTCAGTACAGAAGATAATTTTAAAAAAAAAGTCAGCTGCTATAACCACTTGATGTTATTTTTTATCTCTCTCTACATATATCTTGGGTTTATTTTAAAAAAAAAATTATACTGAGTGTAAATACAGATTCTACTCAGCGTAGACAATATATTCAACCATTCATCTGCTTCCGAACTTAGGCAACTCAGAAACTGTTAGGTACCACTCCTGGATCCAAGAGAGCTTCTGAAACAGAATCAGGTAATGCATGTATTTTACTTTGGAAACAAATGATCAGGCAGCATGCTCGGTATTTGATCTCTCTTTTTGTCACAGATCCAAAGGCTGGTGCTCTGGCAGTGGAAGGTGGAGTTGAACCATTCATTAGCTTTTTTCTGACATTAACCAGCCAGTGCACAATTCATCGGTCTTTCTGATGTGAGCTACAGAATTAATACATACTTGAAGAACTCTGCACACAGCTTGAGTAGACCACCATTTCTCTTCAGGGTGCAAGCAACAGGCCAAAATACGCTGACATTTTTGATCTCATCAACGCTTCATTTTTGCAGTTAAGTGCCACTTAATATTTAAAGGCACTGCAATGTTGTAGTTCTAATAAGAGAGATTTGGCAGACGGGTATCATGCAACTTACACTATTTTTTTGAACAGAAACACCACTTCAGACTAAAAAACACTACCCATATAGACCTGCAACACAAAATTAGATACAATTAAATGAAAGAACTAGGATTTTGGAATCTGTAGAAAAGATGCCCTTAAAACTTCCTGAACCTCCAAGACAGAAGAAACGCTCTACCTGTGAATCCCTATGCAAAAGTGGTCACTTGACCTTTTGAAGTTCAAGCTTCAGTAATTAGCCACGTTTGAAGAAGCCACATCTATAAAATTGTGAGCTCAGCCTGATGACTTCTCCACAATATTTGAGGGAGGCTATTAAACTTTTTATAAATTTAAACAAAGAGCTACAGTTTTCAGAGACCTGAGATTTTAGAAATGGCGCTGGCAGAACTAATGGAAAGCATCTTCAATGGGTGAGGCCACAATTCAAGGAAAAGGATGCAAGTAAAGGTGAGGAACCTCTTCGTTCCATTGTTAATTTGAGAGACTCCATGGTACCATCCAAAGTAAAGTCTCCATCTGAATGGTTAAAGAAGCTGGGATTAAGGGGCAATCATGATACATGGAGTACTCAGAAAGAGGCCACTGCGGGAGGCATTAGCAGTGGCATCTAAATCTCGCTGAACTCTTGCTCAAGAACAAAAGCAGCTGAAATGACTTTTGCAGTGTGTGTTCCTCCCTGCAGTCCCTCTAAGCAGTTTGTCCTATTGTTAGAAGAAATTAATAATATCATAATAGGATTTTGTAGAGAACTTCCATTTTCTGCCCTGTACTTCCGAATATCTTATTTAAGACTCGATTTAAGGAAGTGGAAAAAACCCAAACCTCTGGTGTCCAAGTTTTCCAAAAATCATTTCAGAGCAAAGCATGTGGCAGAAAATGGGGAAAAAGGGTCAGGAGACACTTAAGTTCTTTAGGCAGAAATTAAGGTGCCAGCAGTGGCACAACTGGTACTTATACCATCAGCTGGCTATCTCTGAAATAAAGATTGTCATCCTCTGGGAATCTCTAGAAATTTCAAGTTAAGATAAGTGCTATTTTTCACACTTCTTGACTTCAAGGGAGCACACTAAAACATAGGCTGATGTTTTCAAGTTCAAACATGCCATTCCTGTCACTGCAAGGTGTGAGCAGCACAAAACAGAAAAACTTTCTCATCTACTGTCTAATGATTTTGTAGAGGGAAAAAAAGCTTGAAAGATTCTGTAAATTGTTCGGTTGTTTGAAGCACAGCCTTGGGACTACACTCGGCTCGTACATGCTGATAGCTTTTATAGACGTTACCAGTCAGATGTCCCCTTCCCAACACAACAGAGAAGGTATTACGAGATGATAAAAAACTACCACAACAAGTAACACAGGGCTCAACACTCACCAGAAAAGTTTAAATTCTACAAGAGTCAGAAGTTGAAAAAAAATAGACCGGGGCCAAACAGGCACCAACAACTAGAAATACACACAGTTTCTAATTAGGATTACCCTCCTCTCCCCAGCAAAAAAACCCCAACCAAATAAAAAAAATCAATCACTATAGAAAATAATCACAGTAGCTGACCTCAAAAGAAAAGCCATTTCAAGTCAGCCAAGATTTAAAAGGAAGCGAGAAAAAGGGACAGATGAAAGGGCCAATGCTTGCCTTAATGGGTCCCTTCCCACCACTCCCCCAAGAATACTGGCCCTTAACGCTGTATGAAGGTTTAAATGTGGAAACAAAACTCAAACAAAAATCTCAATTCAGGTTTTGTGATTAAAGTCTTGGAAACTGGGGTTCTTCTGTACCCTGACTATTTAGGTGGAATCATCTCCAGCTGCCTCTGGACAACGCTCAGGTAGGGCAGCTGCATACACCATTTCCACACTGAGTCTAAGAACGCTCTTATTAAACTAAAGAAGTAAGGTGCTTCCCTGGTAGGCATGCTCCCAGACTAAAGCCTAAATAAACCACCTAAGGATATCAAAACTAGATTAGGAAGATATGAATCGTTTTGAAGGATGACTATCATGCTAGTGGTGGCAACTAGCAGAATTTCTATTTTGAGGCCTGACAGCGAGTTTCCCAGCAATGATCTCAGATACCCGTCATAGCTGTTCATCTGATTTGCAAGTCCCAAGGCAAGCGGAATCCTGCAGTGCCTGGCTGCCAGTATGCGTGCTGCCGCACACCAGTTACGAGAAGTCTCAGTGTAGGCTCCTTCCACTGTAAGGGTCTGCGCATCCATCCAAAGCCTCTCCACGAGTATTCATCTAATGTAGAGGGGTGGCTCAGGAGATAATGTTTGGCTTTTCTTCATACCCTTCCCTATCGTGCTAGATTTTCCAAAGATAAAACAGGGGCCACAGAATTTTAACTATGAAAACAAGGATTTACCTTCAAATAAATGCTATCTTGACAGCTTAGAGAGGGAAGAAGTTTGCTTGTGTCTCTAGAGACTGCATTGAACAATTAAATTATTCTCCACACACGAAGAGGGAATCAGTGTGCAGACAGCTGTAAAGAAGCGGGGACTTCTCCTGGGTGGCACCCTACCTCTACTGCCAGTGCCCAACGGTTTTAGTCCGCTTCCCACCTTGGTTAAGAGCAATACCTCAGTAACACCCAGCTGGGAATCTCTACGCTATTTCTGATCAAAATAATCCTTTCTCAGGGTTGGTATTCGTAGTTCTTCTCAGAGCTGTGAAACTTTGTAAGAACTTCCCAACTGTGAACTATGAAACATTCTTAATAACTTTCTAAAATGGAAGTTTGAAATTCCTGCAACCTTATGGAGACGGGAAATTCTAACATATTAATCACTTAATGAAAAAGCATAAAAATAAATCTTCACAGAAATTCTGTTTGTCTTGAAATTTCCTTATCTGATTAGACAGTAAGACAGACAAGATCAGTAAATGAAACGTTCTCCAACTCTTTTCCTTTACTGTTTAATTCATGCATCTTCCAAATCCTGTTGAATACGACCAACATCAACATTTCACCAGTATGTATCACGAGAAATAAGGAGTGTCTCCTCTTCCCTGCAAGAAGAATCCCTTCTGACCCTTCAAAAAATGAGCGCAGAAGAGGTAAGTCAGGCTAATTACAAAAAATTATTATGCCTTTCACTTTCCAAATCAGTCAAGTTCAATGCAATTGTTCTAATAGTTTGACTGCGAGGAAAACGGAACCACGCACAAAGTCAAACAAAAACACAATCAAGACATCTATGAGGCAAGCATCCAACTTCACATTTGATGCTTCCTCCATGCGATGCATCCTACCCCCACTTCTTTTTCTGTCTTTCAGGACCTTATGTAACTATTTAAAAGACAACAGGACCAGTGTGATTCTGTCTTAAACTCAGATCTCAAACAAGTCTCTCTGTGGGTGTTGCGTCCCACTCTGTGCTATTGCAAGCAAAAACACTACACAGTTATCCTTCATATGCTGATCAAGCTTCTTACTTAAAACTATTTTGCCATTGCTATACTTCACTTTTTTCTGTGGTTACAGCCAAGATCCCAGCCTAAACATACATACAACCAGCTTTAACTATTTTTTTTTTTTTTTTTAAAAAAAAAGCATCAGCTGTATTTTTTTCCTTAAAACTGGCCCAGAAAACTGATAAACTGCTAAGCTATTTGTCTGGCCTGGCTCAGCCAGCAGCTGCCTGGCAGTAGCTAGCTGGCTGGCTGATGAGCACATATACACTGACCAGCAGATCCAGACAAGCTACAGCTGCCCTTGTCCAGATGGCAGCTAACCAGTATGAAAGACAGGTTCCAGATTTGTGTAAACAGCCAGAGGGATTACCTTGGACATGCAGGCAAACAGAATAACGTGGTGCGGAAAAGGCATGATCCAGTACTGAAAGATTCAAGCCTTTTAAGGTTCAACCATTCAACTGAGCTGGAAACCCTTCTTCACCTTCCCTCATTTTAACTCTCCAACATCTTTATGGAGAATCATCAAGTTTAGTTTCGGTCTTGGTTCCACATAGTCAACGATCCAGGAGCTTTTTTGTATTTTCATTCTTTTCACTTCATTACCTCAGCACAACAGCAAGCCTTTCCAAGTTCATCTTCCTTACACAGGTTTGCCAGAACTACATTCAGTACTTAAGACATTTCCAGAGACTTGTCCAGTACCAATATTGGTTTTGTTCGCTAGAAAATACTCCTTCAGAAGCATTTTAGCATCGCATGTGTCACAGCCAAATCACATTAGTAGCTCATTGTATCTGTCCTAATGCAAGACCACAGTTTGAAATACATTTTTAAGTTGCAGTGCAATCAGAAGAGCAGACTCGGCTCTACAGCCTCACAAACAGCTGAACTGGCACAAATGAGTGGAAGTAACTCCTTCCTTCAGCCGCTAAACTTAAATAAATGTCAGACTGCAGCATTACACATCTAAGTAAATACCTATCAG
>NW_009260403.1:381592-407363 GCF_000687185.1 Egretta garzetta | reverse complement strand
TCTTCCTAAAGCAAGAAAATCTGCATAACCTTAAACTTTGCTGTTTCTGTTTAATTCCATTTCTACTGTCCAGTCCTATTTATATAAAATTCCAAACCTTTTCTACACTGAAAGAATTTTAAAATTTGTGTCTTCATGTTCTGAAATTGGTATTCATTATATTAAAAAATACAGCAAAAACTGCCTCTCTACCTCTAGCGAAACTGGCTGTCACTCGAAATGGATTTTCTATTTGTCCCCTCTCAGGCTGCCTTATTTTGCTCGCTGTATCTGACTGTAAATCTGAAGATGATGTCAAAATTCCCATGCACATAGCTTGAAACAACCCATATTTTTATGGACAAGAACACTGTTGATACGGCAAGCACATACTTTTCTTGCGTTCAAGCTGCTAAGTCAAGTCTCAAGCTCCAAACACAACAGCACAGGCAGTTCCAGCTACACAGAACTTCAACAGCACCTCGACTCTTTGTCCACCACAAATTCATCTTCAGCAAGGATGATCTGGATACCAGCTAAAGGATGGAAGAGAGGCATACCAAGATTTTTTTTGTATGAACTACCTAGTTCTGGACTTATTTTCTAGCAAAGGTCAGAAAAATCCAGAGTCCAACTATCTTACTGACTCTTCATTAAGTAAACATTTCACTATATGTAATGCTCACAATTTGTATACTTTTACTACTTTTCATCCCCATCGTCATCTTCCCATGCTCTAAAGATACTGCACAAAGTGAGCTTTCCCTCAGGAAGAGAGCCCTGACAGAATTTCACTAGAAATCACTGTTATGCCAGTTGTTATGTAGAGTAACTTCTGATACAAGTGACTGGTAAACTGTCAAAAACTTCAAGTATTTAAGTTTCACAGCAAGATGAAAAAAAAAGCAGTGGAACAACAAAGCAATTTCCTAATAAACCTCAATATTAGTCTATTCCTCTGCTCCATTTTTTTTTTTAAATCTGTATGGGTTCTCATGAACCAGATTTTGCTATCCACTAGTCATTTTTTATTATTACTAATTGTATCTAAAAAAAAAGCAAGATTGACAACTAGAAGTACAAATCCAAAAAGGAAGTATTGCAAAACCAGAAGGAGGTTATTAAGTCAGGATACCACATTTTGAAACTTAACTCATTATTTTGTGTTTGTCATCAAAGCTTTAAGAATAACTGACTGGAAGAGGGAACAATTTGAAAGTACTTTTATGAAACTCTTACCAGTGTTCTAGAGTGCAACTTTGCAGTAGTGACTTTAAGAATATGCGGCATTTTGGACAGCCAGCACATTTATTGTCATTAGAATAGTTCAATGCAGCAACTGCTGCAACAGCTGTCTTAAATAAATGAGCATTGATCTAACATGAGAATTAAATCAATACAAAAGTAACCCAAGATAGTGGCTTTATTTCTCCTACCTGCCTACAAGCACTTACAAATAGTCTACGTTTTCATTGTTCAGTGTTTTCCTTAAGGGGGGTGGAAAAAAAGCGCCTTTTCTAAGGCTGTTTGATGTTCAGAATGAAGCAAGGCAGACCTTTGAAATACCGTCAGAGCGCAGTGATACACGAGCTAACTCCAAATAAACACCACAACTGTTTCTTGTGTGGTAATTATGCACATGCTTCTATAGTTTGGCCCTCAAAGTGGCAAGAGAAATATTAATCTCTCCAGAAAGTCTTCTCAGAAGAAATTCCGAAATGGATGAAAATGGCTGTTATTCTTCCAACAGAAAAATGCTTCTAAATTGCCCTAATTTAACTTACACACTGGAAAATATAGAAGAACAGTATGGAATCACCCCCTTTTCCCGTATTAGAGTGAATACCAGTTCAATTCTGGTAATCTGTAAATTGTATATTTGTATTCCCTAAAACACACAAATAGAACTATTTGGAAGATTGTATGTATATAATATACCAACATCAAGTAATTTGGAAAAAATCCAACTAAGGAAAAAAACGCAAAACATTTATGTATGAATAATAAAAATTTTATGTCAATCTACAATGTCTCACTTTAAGTGCAAAAGACCTTTTAGAAACTCAAGATTATTGCTGGAATTATCTCTAAGTATGAAGATACTGAAGGCATGTTTTAAAGGCTTTAAACACCTAAAAATTTAATAAATAAAAATGTAATTTGATTTATTAAGAGCTACGCAGTTATGCTTAGTAAACCAGAAGTCAACAGGACCATGCTTCACTGTATGTTTGTTACGAAAAGTGTTCAAAACCACATGCTAAAACCAAAAAATCCAGTAGCAGCAAGTTTTTCAAATCACATGTTTAGTAACACATGATCAAGCTGAATTTCGATACTACATACCCTGATTGTGGAGCCCGTGTCTGACACAGTACAATAATCCTAAACTATTTAAAGATGTTTATAGCATGCAAATCAATGAAAAAATTGCCTTAAAGTTTTCAATTAAGCCAGTTTTGCTTGATTTAACTTTGCAAGAAAGCCTTAAAAATCCATTTGTTACAAGATGTTGTATAAAATTTTTAGTGTTAACTTTTCAATATGCTAATTCAGAGTATTAAGATAATTTACCAGCATTTTATTAAGAAATTACTCTCAGGGAGCCCAGGCCTATGTAAGGGAGCCCTACACAGTTCTCAGCTACTTAAGTACCTACGTTTAAAACGGCAACTCCGGTTCAGCCAGTACATCAATTATGTACTGGGTAACGCTTTTAAAACAGGGGGAATCCAGACTTGCTGTGTGAGACTTGTATTCAAATATTTTATTTTAATTAATTTTCCCCGATAGCTATGTCAACATTCAGGCAAGATTACAGATCTCCATAACGACAGCCATGCTCGAATATAAAAATATTAAATTTTGTTACAGAATTTAAAAAAGAAAAAAAAATCAACCACGTATCATTGCCAAGACACAACAAAACCAAAACAGTTTTAGCATGGTATAGTTAAGGCTTGGAAAAAAATTAGGCAATGGCAAAGTACAGAGCAACGCATAACTTGCTGCCTCCTATAATGGATTTACAAGTGTTTTATGAGAGCTAAGTATTAACTCATTATCTAGTTACTTCTCCATCCGTTTTGGGTACTTGATGAGTACATGGAGTCATGTTCCCAAACTCGGATTTAATACACCACTGTGGTCTAGAAGCTACAAACATTTCATAAACAACTCTAACCAACAGACTGACATAAAACACTCAGTGGCAGCAACAACAAAAGTTATAATAGAAAATAAACCCCATCTACTTTAATATTTAATGGACCTACCCAAAATGGTTTACTGACTGACCATCAGATAGTTCATTAGTATTAGAAGGATTCCCTTCACTAAAAACTTCCCCATAAAACATACCAAGTTCTGAAATCAGACCTATACAACCTTCAATTGATAAATAAGCAAATGAACAGAAAATCTGATTATTCCAAATCTTGACAAATCATTCCAGTTGTACTTGGTGCGCACAAGTGAGGACCTGATCATCTCCTAAACCAGCGAAAGATTTAATAACGAGACAAAGACTTGAGAAGCTCACCGCTTTCCAATCTTTTGCTCTGCCACAGAGTGGGCACATACCAGTCCCTGATAAATTTTATTCTAGTCGGGTACTATACGTGTCACTGCTGTGTTTGATCCCTCTGCACCCCTTGAAGCAGTCGCGCTCAATCACCCTGAGTTTGCAAGGGTGGTGGTCAGGAAAAAAAAAATAAAAAAAAAAATAATCTTGATTTAGTAGAATGAAACAGGTATTAACAGATCACTAATATCAGCCCTGACAGAAATATAGATGACTGCAGCAAGAAGATCAAAGAAGCCACCACCTATCTTTAGATGTATATCCAACAGGAGGGAAAAGAGCACTTAAAATGTTAACCTGATTCACATTTTGAATAACATCAGCTGTATCTGAAGTAAGCCAAGTGATAGTTTTAAGGCTTTCAAGCTGCAATTTTTGCTACTTGCTGAACATAGCCAAATGTGTAATTTTTACTGTACTCAAAGATGATACTTAGTATCTTTCTATATAAACATATATACATACAAAAAAACCAGTTAAGATATTTTCTGGCATTCAAGAAAGGAAGATGATAAATGTAATACAACGAGTTTTAATCAAGATCAAAGCTGTAGGAGAATGCAGACAGACAGTCTAGACTGCTTTACTTCTGAAAGCCTAAGCATATAAAGCAACATCTGCAAAGAACATTAATCACATTTAGTCTACAATCTTATCACCTCCTAAGCAAGCAGAAACAACTTTTACTTAAAAATCATATGCTCATATGACAAGCGTTTTTAATTCTCTTTAAATTAGATATTTATCACTGATTACAAAGCTATTATGTTGACTTTGAAATATGGTAATGTAATTTTAAATATACTTGCATAGTTCCCTGGATAAAGGATTTGGGGGCGTAAGGACAGAAGAAAGCATTGGTAAGGAAACGAACTGAACAGCAACAGCATTATTTTTGCACTGCTGGTATAAAATTGGAATTCTCCAAATATTTAATTCAGTTCTGATTTGCTCTTCTTCATTTAAGACTGTAACTCAGCAGGCAGCAATACAGTGTAAGATATTTTCTGTACACACCTTTCTTAAACTAGCTTTGGGAAATGACTTGGGAATATAAATAATCAGGTTTTTAATTTTTTTTTTCTATTAAAAAATTATCTTCTTCCTACATTTCTTAAGGGGAATTAAAAATTGGAGAAGTGGTGCATATATACGCATAGAATATCTATGTGATTTAATACATATCCTTTAATACAAAAATAATCTATGCCTTGTGTACTTTTGTTTATTCTGCTGATGTTCTGGTCCATTCTCACTTACGGTTTTGTATACTCACGAGCAATCATTGAATTTCTTTTAGTAAGTGTCTTGCATTAAAGTTTTCCCTTCTGTCAAAATTTTCGTATGATCTACCCTTCAACAAAAGCCCAGAAGAGACATACCCACCAAAAAAAAAAAAACCAAAAAAACCCATCATCTTACAAACCTGAGGCAACAGCTGTGAAAATTTACAACATTTCAGACCCGCAGGAGCAAAGAACTGCAACCAGTAACTTCTGCATGAAGCTCAAACTTTTTAAACCACCCCACAACCCACAGGAAATCTAATGAAATGCAGCAGCCAATTCAAAATGTATGATTCTTATTCAGTGTTAAATTTCTCAGTTAAAAATGGACACTGTACATAATCTCACCATCAGGATTCACTGCAAATACCGATTTTTAATATTTATAGTCTAACACCTTTAAGGTCAGAAATCCCTTCTCATTGTAGATAATTGCCAGTCATCATGCTGTTTCTTAAACTGATTGAGATTTCTTAGCCCCTCAATAACAGATTTGTACACAAAAAAGATTATTCTTGAAGGTCTTTTTTTTCCTGAACGCTTCCCAATTTGTCGACTTCACTTTTAAAGTCAAGACTTCAAAATAGACTTTTTTCAGCAATAATCTCACCAATGCCACAGTAATATTATCTGGCACGCAAGTAGTCAACATTTCATTGAAGTGAATATAGCAAGGACCTGGGTTTTATTCTTCTTGCACATGCAGGAGCAGTAGCATCCTAAAGCTCTGCAGTATTTCTGTAGTTCATTTGCCTATGATCTATTTAAAGAATTACCTATCTTTAGTCCTACTGACAACAGATTTCTTTTTTTAAGGCTAACTTAACCTAAAAAAAATGCAGCTTAACAAAGGGATATTCTGCACACCTTTTGAGACTCCTACACCTGTGGCAAACAGAGCACTCTGTGAAATATCCTAATATACTATGGTTCAAGTTTATCAGTTCCTCAGGAAGAGAAGACAGAGGTAGCAGGAGAGTTCTGCAAAGCTGCCAGGGCAGCAGGCTGGTGGCAAAAAGCATCAAACAAAAGCAGAGTGGACTGGCATATGCAGTGAGTGTACAAGAAATAAAGCATGGTGGCGTTCTGTTATTTAACTGGGCCACCTTGTAGTGCCCCACTAAGGCAATGCTCTTTTCTGGCCAATTGTTCAGTTTGCTTATCTGATGGATTCTGCCACATTATTGTAAGTTAAAAAAAAAAAAAAAGTATTTAAGTAGAGTAGGAAATCAAAGTACTGAAAGATCACGCAGAGACTTTCTCAGAGTTTGTCTATTTGTCTTCAAAACCATGGGATTAGTTTTGGCCACAAAAGTTTTTACTGTATTTAATTTTAATTAGATAGATTTGATAGAATAAGTAAAATTAGACAGACTATTTTTTGTTTGTACCTAGAAACAAAATTTAGTTTCTATCATACTGCAGCTATATAAACTTCAATTTTTATTATGTTTTTTTTCCTCATGTCAGAATGAATATATGGCTATGCCACTAATATGTATCATCCTCAGAAATCTCAAGAACATTTTAACCATTGAAAGTTTCTGAAAAGAAGGAAAAAACCTCAACTCTTGTAGAGTTCAACTGCACAGTAACCTATTTATGTAAAGTATTTAACAATTCAAGCATATTTGGTAGTAATTCTACCCAGCCCATCACCGATACCAGCCCGCCATCCTGTTGAACTTACAGATACCTGCTGCCTTGGCCGTTTCATGTTCAAGGCTGTCATTGCGGCTTCTTCCCCCAGACCTCTTTGCCGTTCCCTTGAGAAACCAGGCTTTACTGTTTGGAACCTCTAAGTCTACAGACATGGGGCAGGTGCCCCTTCCACCTAAGGAACTTGACATGAAAGAACTACAGTTCACTAAACCAATCTCACAGATGCACATTTTGTATTACAAATTCACGTGGCAAAGCTACCCTCGCTCACAGGTAAGAACTACTATTCTGCTTTCTTGGTGGAATAAGGAATTAACCACGTAACCCAGGAGAAATGACACTATGGCTATATAAAGGCAACTCAGGTTTTGACACTTCTCATCAAGCTGTGAGTAGAAAAAAGAAATCCAGAAGTCCACAGATTAATCACGGATGTGATAGAAGAAAACAACACCACAAACAAAAGCTTTCAGGTAAAAGTACCACACTTGCTACAAGAAGTTAATTTGTCTTCTAAATTTAGATAACAATTAAGAGAACGACATCTATTGACCTGAAATCCTGAAGGCACTTTAGGATATGATGTTGACCTTATTCTTCTTATTCAAGAACACAGTGAAAGCCAGAACACAAATGTTATTCCTATGTTAAAAAGCCTCTGCTCACTTTGACAAAGCACCAGTCTTAAATTTGATGACTAAAACTCCACACTAATAGAAGTCTCAAGCAGGGTTCCTTCAACAAGTTTTCCACACGTACCCCCCTGCCCAGAGGCAACAGTACCAATCTCTCCTGCCTATCAAAGATAAGAGGACAAAAACGACTGTAGGTATACTCCACTAGATGATTTCTGAGAGCACCTGCCAGACAGGTTATCTGCTTAGAGGTCTTCAACAACACTCCTAAGGAATTAGCAGAATATCAGACACTTTCATTAGCAGAGGAAAAAAGACATTTTCAGTTATGCTGCACAAAAGATTATATAAAGAAGTTTAAGTTATAATTGTGCCTATTAAAGTCACTCTCTAATAAGCACAGATTCACCAGAACTTCCCAATCTATACTTTAAGCCATGGTAGAAGTTAGCTGGTTGCTTACAATAATGCCAGTTTCTCACAGGATTCCTTAGAAATAGCATTCGACCCACCGCATGTGAAGGCAGGTAAGCAAGAGGCAAAGAAATATCTCTTTATGGACTGTACCATGGGCTAATACTAAGTAATTATCCTGAGTTTCTGGTTTCACAGCATTTTGAAAAGCAAGTCTAGCCTAGACTACTCTGGGTCAACGAAAGCTTTGACAAAGCTGGCAACAGAACTCTCCAAATACCCACCTCAAGAGCCGCACACAGTACAAAGGATGAAGGATCTTTCCAGATCGTCAGTGATCTAGGTGAGGTAACTAGAAAACCTGAATTTTCAACAAAATATTCTAAAATGTGATTCTTAGGATCAGGGAAATGATACCTACACCTCAATCAGGAGTACAAGTCACAGCCTGTATTATTGTACATGAACTAGTTTTGAGCTATTTCACTCAAGCAACATTGATGATACAAGATTCAACACATCAGAGCAACTGAAAAAGAACCCTGGGTACTTTCTTTGGATTAGCCTGTGTCATTTGCAACATCTTCATTGCCACTATGACTAAAGGCAGCCAGACTATGCAAGTTTAAAGCAAGCAGCACGTTATACTGAACATGCTGACGCTGCATGCTTCAAACATGCAGAGTCTGAGAGAATTCAGACATTAACCCTGCCTAGGATCGATAGTACAAACTCTCAGAGGCAGGTTAACTACGCAGCACTTCCTACGAACCTACCACCACAGACTTAACTGCTCAGAACCTGCCTTATTTGCACCCTCTGATCCCCTTCATGCCCCAAAGAACACTCTTGCAGGACTATGCAAAAGAAACAACTACAGAATCACAACTACAACACGAGCGACGATTTGACTTTTCGAAACCATATGGTAAGTGGAAGCAAAGTGAACTTTGCACAAGATTGTAACTGCTGATTCAACTCCCTCCCTTCTGCCACACAAGTGCTGGGTCCAGCACAAGGCAGGCTGCGGAAACTCGTCCTAGGGAGGGGAGCACCACTCCCTTCTCCGCAGGAGTCAGTAGTTACACAAGATCAGGCGGGATGCAAGAGGGAGTCTGGAGGGCAAGGAATACTTCTTCAGTGTTGCCCTCTCAAAGACCTACACGTACAAAAACTCCCAAGTGCAAACACTGAGGCCAGAACTTTTCTCCTGTTTGGAAGAGATGAGAAAACAAATGTGTTCCCATGGTAGTTATCTTTCATGAACTGTTCTACGCCACTTGGGTATTAAGGTGCTGGCTCAGTATTAAGAACACATGCAGGAAAAAACAGCAGGTTTGCCTAATTTTCATCAGAAATATCCTTTGGAGGAAAACGTTCCAAAAGCATCAGACATCATTAACTGTAGGTTTAACTAAAGGCTTTTGGCAGGAGTATTCAGTAATCAGGAATTATTTGATCCGGAGATTCCATCCAGACCAAGTTTAAGCACCACTGGACAAACCATCCTCCCTGAATTTGTCCATCTGTGAAACCATTTTTTATTTCTGCGTGTTCTGAAACAGTGAGTTCTACAGTTTAATTACCCATCATTAGTAAATGTACTTTTTCTGTTTAAAGAACCTTCATCAACCACTTCACTGGAATTGATATGAAGCAGCTGGCCAGCAGGCTGAACAGGAAGAAAAGTCAAGTTATCAAGGTACTCAGGTCCAAAAGGCATCCCTAAATGCATTTCCATAGTTAATCAGAGGTAGTACATTGGCATGGATTGGGATGGAGAAATTACTGCTAAGTACTTGTACCTAGGCTATTAACTTCAAATTCCCAACCTGATTTAAAAGAAAATGATGCTTAAAAACTGAATCCTCCACTCTGATGCTTGGAATTCTTAGGACACTTCTGCAAGAACAGAAAACAACTAAACAGATTTCAAGCTGTTTACATTGTTTAGATTAAGTTATATATATATATATATGCTCACATGTAACTTTCTATTCCTAGTCATTAAAAAAAAAAAGTCAACATCCAAGGGGACGCATTTCTTTAACAATAAAATAAAGCCTCTGCAGGTATCAAGGTAATGGACAGAACGATGATGTATTTCTAGTGCTGTGTTTTCTCTGAGATAGCCAGCAATCCCCATTACGCCAATACTTTCTCAAGAGAACTTCCAAAACTGTGCTTGGAGTATCTTACACAGAAAGGGACAGGTCATAAACAGAAGTTTAAGGGCTTATACTACCAGATGTTGCCTTTGACGGAGCAGTGCTTCTGCTCTGGCAGAAACAGGTGTTTCTCTTGTCACAAGTAAAGAATTCATTCAGCAATAAATTCTCCTGGCAGTCCAGAAGAACACCAAAGCTTCAAAATTGAAACAAAAAAAAGTTACGGGAGAATTCTCACGTCTTGCTGGTTCACGGTGTTTCTTCCGCACTAGTCAATGAGTATTTAAATATTACATAAAAAGCTGTATCGCTAATATTGACAGGAAAATACAGACAGTCAACAGGGTCAACAGATAATTTGGTAAATCGGTGGCCAAGCAGTACCAGTGACTCAGCTTGCCTGTGCGGCACTCTTAGGAGCAGCAAGACTGGTGTTTTAGAGACAAACAGGGAAGCTTAGGCTTTTGAGATACCTTCCTTAGAACAAAAGCTTTCTTGAAGAACCAATTGAACAAGAGACCGACACCTACCTTCACCTTGAATATATTTAACAGTAACGTTCTATGGTTAAGGTGGATGTAACTTTCACACTGCCTTTGTTTCTTTCCTTACGTTGTTTATTTGACTACAGCAATATTTATGCAGAAATACCAAGATTGGTGATGCCATGAACTTAGGTACCCAGGTTCCCTGTACAGTCAGTGGAGGAATACGGGGCTCACAACTATAGAGCAGAGAGCTGCCCTAAGCAAATCAACAGGGAACCAGAGCATGAAGAGAAGTTCCTGCCCACAGAAGTTAAATTTCTAGACTTGATGCCTCCATCCAGTCCAGCCTTCCCAGGCTTGAGGCCATCCACTTAGATTACCATTTTTTTTTTTCCTGAAGCAATGCATAAGAAGAGTTCACTCTCCAGTAGAAGGCAGCTACTGGAAATTCTGCATAAAAGCTTTCTGTATAAAAGCTCAGCAGTTTGGAAGAGGGGGCCCAGGCTTCAATTACACTGTCAGCCTCAGAGCATTTAAGATTCCACAATGGGCTGAAGCTATCTGACCAGGGAATTTGAGAGTCATGCACTTGCATTTGCCTCAGCTTCTCTGCGGCTGCAACTCTACAGCAGCCCACATCAATCCCACTGGGGCTCTTGCCTCCTTTCTCGTACAAATAAGGTGTTCCAATGTGCCAAGCTGGCTGAAGACAACTCTAATAAAAAGATGTAATGTGCTTTCTGCGTGTAGTGTTCTGCATCTGCTTGGAAAAGAATATGAAGAGTGTAAGAGCCAGGGGTCTCACTAGCACCTTATCTGTCTCTCTGCTTCCACTGCCAGTATCTTGTCCTTCCTCCAGAACTTACTAGACTTCTCCATAAAACATTTTAGTGCCTAAAAATTCCAGAAAACTAATCCAGCAACAAATAAACAAACCCTTCTGGGGACTGGGGGAGATTTTGTTGAGTTCAATAGAAAGGTGTGCTGGCAAAGGTAAATAAGGAACATTATGCTCCCAGAAGAAGGATGAACAGCCTCACTAGAGGGAAGGTGGACAGAAAAGAAAAACTATGTAGATTTAGGCCTCTACTTTCTGGTGGCAGTAAGCCTTGCGTTAACCTAGATGCCCCCAGCAGAAGCCATCACCTCAGGGAAGAAAGGGCTTAAACATTCTGACTTGTTTGAGCAGAAAACAACTTAAAACGTCATAGTTAATTGGAAGGAGCCAAATGAGCAGGATGCTGGCAACAACAGCCTGAGCCCTGGAACATTAGCTTCTTTCTTCCCTAAAAGGGAGACAGGTTTTGGGCTAAGCTGGGGAAGACCATGGCTGGGAAGAGATACAGAAAGATGACAAATTTCATCTAACACCTAAGCTGAGATTCCTCCATGCTTCTGAAATGGATCTGGATTTCTAGTCATGTTTTATTCTGCATTTCAGAACATTGCTACTGGAGACTAATACATCTCTCACTTTTGCTGCCGATGCTTGGATTGTAATATAGAAGTCCTCATGTAGAGTTTCAGGGAAGGTTAAAAGCAACACGAAGTCTGAACAAAGCCTAAGAAAAGCCTGAGGCTTACTGCACACTAGAGTCTAAGAAAAGGCTGATGAGTTTAGGTAGGTGCCCCAAAGACTTGGTTGGCAGCTGAACTGTAAGTACCACGATCTCACCCTGACTTGTCAGAGCACCACAGCTTTTCTCTCAGGAAGCATGCCCTGCTGCCTGGAAGATTTCCCTGGTTTATGGCTTTTGTCAATTCAATGACACTGGATTACTGCTCTGCACTCCTGACTGCCCTGGTTCCATCGCCTCGCTCATCTGCCTTAGAGACACTGCTATTCGTAATGGTAACACCGTGGCAAGCTCCTGGTAAGTAGCCTGGTTTGTACATGCTCCCCTGGAAAACAGGAGATGCTCACGAGATGGAGTCCTCTCAGGCTGGGGAGATGGGAATCCTGGGCATAATTGCTACATGGCTGTTTAGCTGATAGGTAAAAATCACCAGATCAGCTATTTTCTGTAAACATGATTATTGATGCTGTATTTAGCTTTGTATTCAGTACGTTCAGGCATTATCAAATGAGGTTTGTTTAAAGACCTCTCCTACATTCTTCCCCCATCACTTGTAGATCTGCAAGTGCTGACTATTCTCTGCTTGAATCTGTTTTTTTTCCCCAGAGTATTTGCATAAACTTTTATGCCTACCTGCTCAGAATAAGTCTCTAGGACAATTTGTGGTTAAAATTTGAGTACCACAAATCAGACACTAGTAAGATTATGTTGCAAATAGTCTTTCCAAATTGTTTTCTTAAACTTGGATGTAACTGGATTTTACAGTCCATTATATCAGTCTGAGCCTCCTATTTAGTTCCCACCTGGGAACCTGGGAGACAGAAGTGAATTTTATCACCTATTCCTTTGAATCAGGTTCCAGCTCTACCAGTTTGTGACATGCTCTCCATAAATATGGGAACTTTGCCTTCTCCTACCTGTGAAATATCCACAGGTACAACAGAAGAGGGTGCTGCTTAAGTGGATGATGACAACAAAAACGTTTCACCACCAGATTCCTGCTCTTTCTCATATGCAAGCCTCATACATCCATACCAGTGAAATGGAGGATAAGCAAAGGTGCTGTTTAGAGCAATGTTGCAACAGGCAGCAGCCTGCCGTTCTGCCTGGAAATGTGTAATTTAGGGCCCCTGGAGAATAACGCGACATGAAGGTATTTAAAAAGCAAGGGAAGAGAAAAAAATCCTGCGACACCAGGCATGCACTGAGATCCTCAGAACCACTCTGAAAAAGAGAAGCAAGTTCTTTTTAAAGATGGACCTTATTAAAAATTATAATTATTTTTGTCATTTTTCCTTTCTTACCTAATATGTAACAGCTCTATTCAGCATCTCTGAGGTGTTATTTTCCCTTGCTCCCATCATCTTTTAACCCAACCCTTGCCCTCATTTGATACTGCCTGCAGAAAGCTACTTGCTGGTTTTTTTCAAGTCACTTTTGCTGGTTTAGCAAACTGAATCAGCCCAGCACAATGTCAGCCAGCCACAAGGGCTGGTTTATGAGAGGGCTGAACGAACACCAAAAAGTAACTTCACCATGAAGTGGGTATGTGGATGAGGAAGAAGATACAGAGAAGAGGAACCACCAGTCTCCCAGTTCTCCTACCAGTTTTTTGTAAATACCCCACATAAAGCTGACAGTACTACAAGACACCAATGCTGGAAGGACTCTATGATGTAGTATTTTTCACTATGTATAATTTGTAAAGTCTTCTTCATACTACGTCAAATAAAGAAGCTGGCTTAAAGGTAGAAATGTAATACAAAAGTGCCATACAAGAGAAATTTTAAGTAATGACACTTCAAAAATGCCTGGGGAATGGAAAGGCTTCACTTCTTACCGTGCATAACTTTCCACCACACAGAGAACCAGGGCCTGCTCAACAGAAGGAAACCCCCCCCCGGCTTTGATTAAAGAAGGACAAGCTGCCCTGAGCAGCTACACTAAAAGATACCGGCTGTCTCCTTAACAATAGGTGCAACTCAACTAACCCTTTTGGACAAGTAGAAGCTAACAGGCTGTTTTATGAAGCTGGCTGAACTACTGAAGGAACAATTAAAATGCATGCACTTTGCTGACTTACTTCTAAGACTCTATGTCATTACTGAACCTCTGTTTCAAAATTACTTTTTCTGCTTGAATATCCTGTCTAATGATACCATCGACCAAGCAAAATCTGACACATGCTAGACACTCAACTTGTTTGTTATGCGCAACAAGGATTTTGCAGTTTATTAGTAACGTTCCAAGAGTTCCTATCAAAGTCTACGACCCACTGCACGGTGAATGTGTCAGCCCATGCTTGAATGATGGATTTCTCAAACAAGCACTGAGGCTGCAAACAAGCTTCTGTCCTAGAAAAAAGTTAGACTGACTTTAGCTAGAAGGAGGACAGTGGGGAGAAGAGTTCAGATGGTCAAGTGAAGCTCCCCCAGAAGATACTTTGTCAGCATGTAAATATCCCAAAAGTCTATCAAAACCAAATTCAAACACACATTTTTTTACTCTTACATATGAAGAGATGGGGACATGTCATTTACCTCTTCTCTCATACACTGCTAGCACTCAGCTGGCAAGATTAACTGGCTGAGTTGACGTACTTGTTGAAAGAAGCTTCATACTTTGACCAACGCGATTATGCTGAAGTAAAAAAAAAAAAGTGCCAATAGGTTTTCTACACAGATACCATTCCTCAACTTCACTCTGAACGAAACAGCTTCTGACACCAAAGTATTCATAATCATGGGGAGAGGAAAAACTTCTGGGATTACTAAATTTCCAAAGAAATGTTTTGGCAAAGAAAGGTTTCAAAAAATCTTCATCAATTGCCACTAAAAAGCTTATCCCACTAACAGCAGCCATTCTCCTTCCAAAATTGTAAAATAAGATGTTTCACCAATATCTAGAATCATTACTCATCATTGATTACATAAAATCCAAGGATTATTCCATTTCTGTTCTCACACGTTGTTAGAGTACCACCAATACCATCACTTTTGGTACATACTCTCATCAGGCTTTAGACTCAAGATTTAAAAAAACCAACCAAACAAAAAAACCAAACAACACCCAAACAAGAAAAACTGAATTTGTTTTATGGCTGAATCCTCATGGCAGGTCATTAGAAGGTAGTTCTCCTTAGGATATGCCACAGATGATTCTCCTTCCAATCATACTTGTTCCAAATTTGCAGAGCTGGATTACAGATTTTTTTTTTTTTTTTTTTTGTGCAAATTACCTACTGTACAGCCTCTGTGTAGGTGTCTTCAAAAGCACATAGCTGGTATATTGAGGGATGCTAGAAAAAAGCAAATGTTTCTGCCCTCACACAGTGTGGCAGGACACAACAGGGTAAGGGACAGGAGAAAACTTCTCCCTTCCTCAAACAAAACCTCCAGAGCACGTGTTGCCATAGGTCCAAACAGCATTCAAGTGCATTTTCTGAATTATTCCAACTATCTTTTTAAAAAAAATTGTAAAATTTGTTTTAAAAAGTAATACTTGACAGAAATAATTGCACATAATTTGGGGGAGATGAAAGGGGGATTTAAGTTCAATTTGTCAAAAGCACAGTTCCCTCATTTAGAGGACACAAAAGCCAACTGAAATGGATTTTGCTTTATTTGCCATCCATCAGAATGTTTTTAAGCCACTGGAAAAGTATTGCACCCAACTGCACCCTGGAGCATCAAGATATTTCATGAGGGATCCACTCCATTTCCAACAAAATAAAAGGCAGGACCTGAGCACTCTTGGCTTCTTTGAAACCCTCTGACCTAACAGGATGCGATTCAGTATTTTGTCAAGTGAACAGAAACAGAAGACTTCCACCAAATTGTCGAGGTTTTGGGTTTGGGGTTTTTTCCATAGGGCGTTTTCCAGTAACTCTCTCCTCGCTGCTGAGTTTGGTGGTGGTGTTTTTATTTGGGAACGGGTGAATTTATTTGGGGGCAGGAATGTGAGCAAAACCATCTTGTGGTTTTACATAATCTTCTCACAAATTATTCATGGTTCCAAATCCTGCTCTTAGTACATAGATGGCACATACAGACTAATCTGTATTATTCCAAATGGGCAAGGTTAGGTAAGGCTTAAATTGTTGGGGTCTGTTCTGCCCCAACATGTGCAACAACCTGAAGTTAAACAAAATCTCATCAAACCATTACATTTTTAAGAGCACCTTTTTGACAGGCTTTGTGTTAAATTTAATGAAATACCATTATGCCTAGGAATAATTTGCAAAACAGACCCTTTCCAGAATTAAAGATCAGAAAGTTAAAATGAAAATACTTAACCTCTTGTCTCTCTGCTACTTTTAAAGTAGCCTTATAAATGATGAAAAATAGACAAGCTGATTTTTTATAAAAAGTACAGTAATTCAACCAATTGTGTGCAATTTAGAATTTTTGCACCTTTCACAACCTAAATGCTTTTCAACCCTGACACATGGAAATATTTAAAGAAAACTTCCCTCATGTAATTGCTATGAGCTAAAGAGAACTATCTGTACCCTCTACTGACAAACACTACCAAAAATTTCTAAAATTAACAGTTACTTACTGCAAAGTTTAATTTTGTCTCACGCACTTAACACTATAACTGAACAACAAAATTAAACCACTTCCCTGTTTATGTGGATCTTCCCCAAAATTCCTAGAAGGAAACAGTTTTTCGTGTTAGAAGGCTTGATAAAATGATTGGCTGTATTTAAAAATAGATTTTAAAAACAGATTAAATTTCAACTTACAGGCTGATATTGAAATCTTAGTATTCAAAATATAGCTGACAGAATAAAGATCACTATGATCGTTCAGGCAGTTTTTAAAGACTAGAGATTAGCGTTATCTAGATGAGGTAAGAATGCTGAACCTGAAAAAATAATGTCATGATATTACAGCTTCAGTCACAACCCCCCCCCTCCAAATCACAAGTTTGAAAACCACCAGAAGGAAGGAAGCTGCTGAAACGAAGTTAAAATCAGCTATGTGAGCTAGCAAATAAAGCTCAAGATACAGCCAGCACGTGGTTGGAATAGAAGCACTCACGTAAGGAAGATATCCATAGCGGGATGCAAAGTATCACAAGCAGAGTCCCCCAAGAGGTACTTGGGCCCTAGGACCCATCCTGCTTCATACCTTATGGATGGCGTGGTGTAAGGCACCTCGCGAGTCTGCAGACAATGCCAGAGGGTAGGGAGCTCAACGGCAGGAATGTCCCTCAGGAGCACCCAGACAGAGTAGAGGAGTGGGCCAACAGGAACCTCATGAGATGCAACAAGGACAAACGTAAAGTCCTGATCCTACAGATGGAGCACCCTCTGCATCAGTACAAGCAGTCACTGTCAGACTAGGCAGCAGCTCTGCTGAGAAGAACCTGAAGGTTCGGTGGACAATACACCACTCTGAGTGTGACACTGGAAAAGATCTCCTGATGGCCCGAATCAATCTATACTTCTACATTTTTAAGAAGTAATTTCAAATAGGAAACTACCATTTCTATTCAGAGCCATTATTACGAAATGACATGAAGAAACAGGTAGACTGCAAGACTACAGTAACTACCAACTGCACTGTTCCTGCATCAAAACTTTCAATACTCATCTAAAAAAAGAAATAATGTTTAAACAAGAAGCAGGCGTTTTTTCTTCAAAGCATGTATCTATCCTGCAGATCCCAACAGGCCCAGGGACTGTTCACTGGCCCTTTGGCAACATGTCACAGACTAAGCGTGTCCATTCCACACAGCGCTTGACCACGGGCCTCCTCCTCCTGGCTCCATGTGACATTCTTCTGGCCCCAAAGCAGGTTATGGGTTGGTTTGTTTGTCTTTTGTTGTGTGGTTTGGGTTGGGTTTTTTTTGGTAAGTGGGACAGTTTTTCAGTTTGGACATCCAAAACAATGCAAAAGCTAAGTTTTAACCCAGTAGAAATCATCACGGCGCTTTCAGAGCATACTGCTGGTATATACTCCATGCTCTCAGATGCAAGATGAGGGCATACTGAAGTGCTGAAGCTGCAGGAATTCTGGTACAGTCTTGACTGTGCTGCCTCCTGGCACTGGCCTCCTGCCTGCACTACCCCTCAAACTGTGCTTGCCTGTCATCTCATTAGACACCAGTTGGCACAAGCTAAAGCAGTTATCAGGACTGCACTGGTAGTTAAAACAGCATTTGTGTTCAACTCTGCAGCCTCATTTCACCAAGAAGTTTCGAAACAGTCAAGAGAGACAAGCCACAGACCATCTCTTAAAACATTCTTCAGATCTACAGTCAATCATATTAAAAATAAAACAAATTTAAAAATCACTGAGTTGCCTTACCCTTTTCCATTTTTTCCAGAATGAAAACTGCATGTCGACTTACCCTCATAAAAATTTTGGTATCTTTCAGAAAATACAGAAATTATATCCTAAATGTTTTTAACAACTTTCTTCCTTCTCCATTTCTAAAAAGGATGGACATACCATCCAACTTAAAAAGTCAATCCGCCACAAGAAATTTTACAACCCGAGTTCTAAAGCTTGACTCTCTTTTGGTGAAACAATACATTGAACGCATTCTATTTAGGAATGGAAGACACAAAGAGTTAAAGCTATAGAAAAGCAACAAAATTCTGAGCAATATAGATTCTTATTCCCCGTTTTAAAAATAATTATACAGACACTTGCTGAAAACAAAACCTTTAAATGAAATTGGATTCATAAGTAACCTTTCAGGTATTATCTTTAAACTGTGTCAATGTTAACAATTAAAACAGTAAAACTTCACTCGTTTGCTGTCATCGTTAGAGACAGTGGAATCTTTCCAACTGTGAGAACAAGCCTAATTTAGGTGCACAGCACAACTAGATTAGAAAGCAATACCTACTGTTTGTAAACGCAAAATACAATGTTTGTTTTCTTAATTTCAGCTTAGTTGATAACTATCTCACAGTTCAGAAGACAAAAGAACTTGAGAAATAGTCTTGTTTTTCATTTTAGCTAAGATCTAGCATTTGTAAAATGCTGATTCTTCCCAGGTATCTTGCCTTTCAGTCAGTTCAATTCACTAACTATGTTTCCCTCATGTAATACAAGAGTTCTAAAATAAAAAAAAAATTATTTTGGCATTTCTTACATGCCCATCGCAGTTAAGAGTATATAGGGGTTTGCTTTTAATTACATTCTGGTTTCAGCATTTTGAATTGAATTACCACCTAATTACAGCTTCACATAAATCCTTAGAAACAGAAATTATACCTTAACAAAATAAGGAATCTCGAAAGGTGATATCTAGCCATTTAAATTACTTTAACAACACGTAGCCTTCCTGCCAACTAAAGGTATTCAACATCATATGGAGGCCAAGTCAATGTAGTTTTATAGTTACTAACAAGCCTTCTCAGTGAACAACTCAAGAAAAACATTGAGATTAATGACGATTTTGGACTGACTCTACGTCCTGATTGAAACAGATTATCTTGTACCAATTTAACCAGAAATACTAGTAGAATCCAAGAATACCAGCACTTCTACAAGGAAGTTTTTAGAATTCAGCAATCCTTAATTTATCCTCAAAAAAAAAAAGCCACCCTCACTGACACATTGAGTCGGCAATATACACAAACATTCCTGTTCTTCCACTGCTATGTTGTAAAATCACCAAGATTTTAGGTTACACAGCTGTCACTCGGACCTTTGCTGGCATCAACACAATTCTAAGTACGTCACTTGCTCATTTTCTCCATAACGAAGTTTCTGCCTGAAAGCAAGAGCGGCACAGTTCATTAGGAGGACCACCACAAAGAAAGTTCCAAAGACAGCGAGGTAAAGGCTACCATCCTGCTCACCCTTCTTTGATTGCGAGTCTGAAAATGGGATTAATTTGGGGGAACCGTGGAACAGAAGTTAAGAAAGAAAAGATAAAAAGAGAAGGTGAACTATCTAAAGTAATTCAGTTTTTTATGACAGCACCTATCTAGAGGTGGGTACAGAGAAATACTTCACGACTCCAATACCCAGCCTCGGTGGGTCCCACCCTACCAACAATACCAGTGCTACCTCCAGCTGCTTCTGGCTGCAGGAACAGGTAGTCTTCCCACAAATGCTTCCCTCATTTCCAAGTGTTTTTCAAATACCTCTAACCACATAACCAAAGATTTATGCCTCCAGTTAGTAAGCGAATTGTCTATTTTTTTTTTCCTAGCCAAACTACTTGCTTCCAGTTACAGCTTTAACTAGGAAATTCAGAAGAAATCCATGAATGTTGACTGTTCTCTTCAAGGGTTACTTTATTATGAAACTATTAAGGAATGGTGCCTTAGCAACAATTAGCGCAGTAGAGAAACCCTCCTCTGCTCTCTTTCCCCCAACAATTGAAGTATTTGACACATCTAACATACATTTGGGATTCTTAGCCACAAAGATATGCAATGTAAACAATATCGCAGTACATATTCATTTTCTGTGGGATTAAGCCTAAATATGCTCTGCTGTTTGGCACTGTAGTCACAAACTGTTTCTACAAAAAAAAACCCCTTCACTACCACACAAGACAGTGTAGGGGAGAGAAGATAAGTGATGCCACATAAAGTCACTGGCATCCAATAACACTTCAATTTCCATATGGAAATAACAGGAAATAAGATATGCTGAATTTTAAGCACCAAGGCAACAAAAACACATTACGATTTCATCACACAAGAACTTGGCTGTAAAATTCGTAATTTTCTTGATCTTTTTAAAGAGTTCTCATTTTCAGGAACATCAGATAGCTAACAGACCATGTATTCTACCAACCAGCTAAAGCAGACATTTGCATTAATCTGCTTTCTGTTAATTAAGTGGTGGAAATGCATCTCCCCTTCACCAAGAAATCTCTTCCACAATCCTTGTCAACCTCTATCTTCTTACAGCCCATGTTATAATGGCTATTCCATTCTCCAGATGATTTCCCAAGGGTAAGTACCCAGGACTTGCTATATCTCACCTCCAAATCATATATATAGGTCTCTAAAAGACTACTTTTGCATACTGTGTCCACCATATTTGTGACTAAAGAAAACGCTACTGCCGTCTTTTAAGAGATCCAGACACTATATATGCAAACTTCATAATGATGATTTGAAATAGAACTGTATTCCAATTTCAAAGAGAAATAAGCTATAGGAGTTGGAAAAGAAGGTAGAATCAGTAAGAATGAAAAACATTGGAGTTGCTTTTTTTCCCCCCCTCTCTGTTTATCTATAGAGGATAATTTTTGTCACATCATTAGTTTTTAAGTAGGGGAAAAAAATAACAGTATTTATCTATCCTCATTTGCAAATCATCTGAACCCATCACCTAAAGACTTTCAGCCCCAAATTCCAGAAGGGTGGGGGGAAAAAGAAAAGAGAAATGGCATTCAAATACTCTACATTAAAACCAAGCTGAAAACTATTATTCGTGATAGCAGTAATTACCTTCTTGCACCCCCATATAGCAGAAAACCAGCTTTCCCCTCACACAGAACACCTCCCCCCGCCAACTTACATAGCACCCAGCATTTAAAGACAAACTTATTTAAGCTTTTTCTCTGAGAAAAGACTTGTGCCTGAAGGGTAGACACGCAAATAAACCCACGACAGCAACATCTCTCCAGAAACATTTGTCAAGCAGAGTTCTAACTAGAACTACGCTTACACGTTCTAATCTTGCATTAGCACAAGCACAGCTATTTTTCATAACCCAGATTTAGGGTTTGTAACTTTTGTTAAGTATTAACAGAGTACATAGAATTAGTAACAGAATTTTGATGTGTAATCAAAGTTGTAACATCAACCTGGAGCCATGAAACTTTGTAAACTATGTAACATTTACATCTATGTAAACATACCTATGCTTGAAAACAATATTAAGTAGGTTTACAAGCCCTGCTCTCAACAGCAACTTTAAGAGTGCTGGGGCATTGCCCAAGGATAACACGCTTAATACAAAAAAGTGTACACATAAAAAAGGAATCTTGAGCAAGATTTTACTTTAAAAGCAGTTCTAAGTCTGAAGTGTTTTATTGCTCTGCCTGTGCAATAAAGCGATTAGAGTTCAACCACAATCACAGACAGCTTACAGAGAACATACCAGCAGAGACAATTTCACAAACGATACTCCTAAACCTTCGGCAGGATTTTCAAGTGTCACCAAATCAATAATGAAAGGACAGTCCAAAAAAAAAAAAAAGTTACACTAGTAAAATTAGAGAAAAAAGTCTGACCTCCCACCCCTCAATTCCTTCACAACACCTAACCGTTCAGCTTCTGAAGCTGTAGCAGTATCTTTGGCTTTACAGTTCTATCTAGATTTTTTTTTTTTTTGGGAGGGGGGAAACAAAGTTAAAAAAATAATTTCCCCTGAGAATAATCAGTGCAATACAGGAGAAGAATAAAATAGCAATCAAAGAAGAAAACATTCCCCATGCAGTGAAAATGCTTCTTCACCTACAAAGATATCTTTAACATGCCATTTCCTTTAACAAACTTACTCAAGACCTTCTGAGTGGCTTGAGAATGATCTAGCATTAGGAAAAAAAAAAAAAAGAGAGGATCAAGACTTTGCCGATGTGCTTTCTTTTGCTCAGGTGATTTTTAGCACGAATCGAGAAGTGCACTTTAACAAATATGGGTCTTGTCTCCTGTAAGACACTTAAAGCTACAGAACTACTTCAATGATGGACTGCCCAAGTACCAAAGACAGAGCAGATAGCTCAGGAGAGAAGAAATGATGGTTTAGGAGATACGGAGTGCAAGACTAACAGAAGGAACCATGAGATGTTAAAACTATAGCACCCACAGCAGAACATTCTGGTTAAAGACAATCTGCTACTTCAACATGTCCCACGTTTTCAGCTGCATAGGGCATATATTCTGAAAGACCACAGAAAATTATAAAAGTATACATTCTCTGTTCCTGAAAGTTCATAAAGCGTAATTCAGCAATCATGAAAACTACAGGACACAAACACCCTTCCTTGGGGGAGGGGAGAACATAGACAGTATCTAAAGAGAAGTCTTCTTTGATGAACAAAGCTATTTCATTTACTATTTTTCTTTTTTAAGCTCACCTACAATCTTGCCTCACCTATGTGAGAGGCCCCGGAAGCACATTGAATTGTTCATAAGTATTTTACTATCACTTCAGGATCCTCTGTTCTTTATTGAAACCAAAAATACAGACAGATTTATATAAAAAGTGTATTAGCAGGCACATGGAGAACCTTGACCTGGGCACTCTGTTTTTATGTTTAGTTAATACGCATTCATCTCATTCTCTTGAATTAGTACAAATAGGTGCAAACCTACACCCACTTTTATCCAAGCATCTACAAATATTTTAAAGCATAGTATCATAACACAGATGCTCTTTTTCAAACAACTTAGTCACAAAGGGAAAATATTTTCACTCCCTTAGCAAAGATTATTAGATCTCATTCACTGGAAATCCCTATCCATTTGCATTACATTTGCAGGATTTCATACAGCAGTTTATGGATAGTACAATAAAATACCTTCAACCTAAACACCACTTCCACACCCACCACGTAGAAAAAAAAAATAAATCCCACATTTTCATCTATTTAAAGAACACTAATATTAATTGGTTGTGTAAACAACTGCAGAAAATAGTTGCATATAAAAATAAATTAATAAATACAGAAAACCAATGCTCCCGCTGCCCGACACACACACTCAGAGTAGCTGGAGACTGTATACCGCAGAAAGACAAACCAGGTGTCTTCACACCTAAACTCTAGGATTTCTTCAACCGTTGCCAAAATTCTTAAATATATAACCTGGGCAGACTTTATTTCAGACTAAAGACTGGAAAAGAAATGACTTCTTCTGACAATGATGCTAGAGTCAATTGATCAGGTATGATTTTAAACTGAAACAAGTCACAGTTAAGAGAAGAAACACTACTCATCAACATGCCTGTACTTCGTGCTAAAAGCTTACATGAGATTATAATTTTGATCGTAAAAACAAAAGCTTACTGTTGAATTTATTTATTTTTAGACCTATACCAGGACTGCAGAAACGCTAAAATTTTAGGTGAGTAGAAAATAGTTTAATAATTGTTAAATACCAGAACAGTCAATGCCTAATACTGGAATAACCACCAAAACAATGTCATTAACATGAGAAACAATCCAAATTGCAGCCAGTTTCCTGCTCTTTTAGCGAAGATTAATCCTATCTTCACAGGCAAGAGAAACATTCCTTTTACCTTACCAAGAAATGCTAAAGAAAAGACGGCTTTTGTTGCTTAACTGTTCTTTTTAGTAAGTAGGATAGGTAATGTCAACAAGATCACCATCCCATGCTCTAGGCAAAAAGATCTTCATAGAAGGAGGTAGAAGGGACAGACAGACATGAAGAGCAGATGGCACCAAGTCTTTCAGAAACTGTCAGTGAGGGGGGGACAAAAAGTTTCCCAACAGAAAATATTCCTGAATTAAGAGGACTGTTGCTCAAGTAACTTAAAAATAAGGTATTAAGAAAAGATGAAAGACACATTTTCTACTGCAAGACAAAGCTGCCAGAAGAAACTGTGTTTTGTTTCAAGGGAGGAATAAATGGTATGGTATAGCCTTAAAAAAAAAAAAAAAAAAAAAAGAAATCCCAAACCTCTGTCTGTCCTTATCCTGCTCTGTTATTTATCTGGTTAAAACAGAAAGGATTTTTTTTATTTGGTTTATTTCTGGCAGTGCTCGCCATTTCACAGCACATTTAGTGCACGCGGAATTGATCAATACTGCTACAGACACAAGACTAGACTATCCATTTACTAACCACAAGAAAACGTCCTGTTCAGCAAAATCCTGTACATTATAACACTGAAATTTTAAAAGGCATTGTTAATACGCGTCTCATTACTCCCTTACACCGGTTACACCGAAAAGCTGAGCACTTGTCTGCTAGCTTTCAGACTGATAAACAAGTATACCTTTGCGCACTGTGCAAAAAAGCCAAAAAGTGTGTCTAAACCTACACAGGGGACCATATATGCATTCAAAGCATAAGCAGAAAGTGCCAGGCTTGCCACATAAACAAGTATTAGATCCCTTACACAGCTCATCACAAGGTTTCTTGTGAGACTGATGGAGCTTCAAGCAGAAATGTACCAACAGTTCCCCCAACCACTGGTTGCTACCACAACCATTTTCTTCCTGAAGAAGCTTGGGAAGTCCTCACACCCCGCTCAATTCTCGGGCAAGACTCAGAGCTGGCATTCGAAACCCAACTTCTACAGTTTTAAAGAGAAAAATCGTAGCTTTTTTTGCACTACAAGGCAGTGACAACTGAGCAGCAAAATACAAAGTGTTTCAAATTATTGTCTACAAACTTAAAGTCTGGCTTTTCAGCATAATTCTGGGCATACATCTACACAAGCATACACCCCTCCCTATCATTAAAGGACAAGCTAATGCTTTCAGAGCAGTACCTTTTCTAACCTAACCAAGCATTAATGAAGGTCGCCATTCCCAGTGAATGGGCCGGAATAAGAGATCCGATTGAAGTTAAAGAGTATTTCAGCTGCATTATTCTTACTCAAAAAAGAAAACCCCACCGTGAAACACTAATAATTGCATTGCCAGATTACTGTATGTGACACTAGGTGGTTATGTCTCCACATCGGTTCCACACGATCTGAAATCCAAGCGCTGCACGCAGCTGAAGTGCTCATGTTATAGACATTTTTAAGAATAACGATGAAAACAGCTTCTACCTTTAGTCCCTGCCATCCCCAAACACTTGTCACCTGAAAAACAGAACTGGATCTCCTTCACGCTCATCGACAGTTACCTCACGCTTTCAAGTGCTGACCCCAAAGCCTGACATTCAAAGGAACAAAACCAAGACCATTCACTTACCTGAAGAACAAGATATAAGAAAAACAGCGAACGCCAACTTAGTAGCAGCTCCCATTTTCCAATGCTGTTAAAACATTTAAGTGACTTTAAGTATCCAG
>NW_009260403.1:380684-381560 GCF_000687185.1 Egretta garzetta | reverse complement strand
AATCTATAGCAACATTTCTGCAGCAGGTAACGTTCGTCAAACAGTAAAATCAGGCTTCTTTAGACACTGACGATCTCCCTCTGGCTCTTTCTAGCGAGAATCCGGGTCGAGGGATGGATTATATTTGGAACCGTGTTTCAAAACACACGGGTCATTTGGCTTCTGTACAAACGGTGGCAATATTTAATTCATAAAAGTATGCTACGAATCCACGTTAAAAAAAAAAGTCAACAATTAAGCTGCTGGACACGATGAAGTCTCTGAGCACACTCCAACTTTGCTTTTCCACATCAAGCTCCGCGAAGCATCCCTCGTGGGTGCTCAGAGTCAGATCGAAATCAGTAAAGGCGATGTTTTCGTCCTGGCTCCCCTTATACAACATGTAGTGTTTGGGAGAAAAGTAGCTCCATCTCAGTTTCAAACCTCAAAAGCCTCCGGGTGAAGGGAGGAAGTTTTGTCAGTTTCTTGATGAAAACTACCTTAAAAAAAAGAGAAAGCCACCAGCTACACGTGGGCAACACTTCGGTTCTCTTTTATAATGCTGAGGGATTTAGCGTTACCCAGAAGAGGAAAAGGGGAGAAACGGCAGTTTGGTAACAAACTACCTTAAATAAAAAAAAAAAAAAAAAAAAAAAGCCACCAGCTACACGTGGGCAACACTTCGGTTTGCTTTAATAACGCTGAAGGATTTAGCGTAACCCAGAAGAGGAAAAGGGGAGAAACAACAGTTTGGTAACAAACCACTTCCCGAAAAGTGGCAAATCTCTTAGTCCTGCCGGCAGTCTGCGAGAGCCGCACACCTCCCCTGCTCCGCGATCCTTCTCCTGGGCCGTGCCACACCAGCACTCCCGAATCCGAGGAAGATTTCAAATTCTT
>NW_009260403.1:379814-380248 GCF_000687185.1 Egretta garzetta | reverse complement strand
CCCGCACAGCGCAGCCGGCGAGCCCCGGCCGGAGGGCGGAGGGGGCAGGAATCCCCTCGTCACCCTCTCCCCTAACTCTGACCCCGGCTCACTCCCGGCTCCGAGGAAGCCGCTGCCGAACGCAACTCTCTCGTCTCCCGGGCGGCGGAGGCAGCGCGGCTGAGACCAACTTTGTCCCTCCAGGAGTGCAGTTTAGGGGTTGGCGAGGAGAAGAGGCCGAGCCCGGGGGTTTCCTCAGGGCGGCGGCGGGAGCCGTCTCTAGCGTCCTCCGAGTCCAGCCGGCAGCTCGGAACAGCCCTCCGTACCCTGCTGCTGTTGCTGCTCCCCTGTGGTAATTTCATATCTACCCATTCACTCGGGTGGCGTGGAGAACGGACCCAAGATGGCGGCGCCCGGGCGATTGTTTTTGTTTCCTCTCCTCCTCCCCCTCCCCC
>NW_009260403.1:377037-379182 GCF_000687185.1 Egretta garzetta | reverse complement strand
GCCGCCGTCGGGCCGGGCTGGCTGCTGCGTTCGGCGGTGGTTGTGCCCGCAGAGCCCGCCCCGTGCGATGAATTCCCTTCACGCTGCTCGCCCTGAGGAACGGGGTGCTCTGCTCCCGCGGTGGGCTGTGCTTCCTGCCTCTGGCAGCTCGCTTCGCCTCCCTCCGGAGCGCGGCAAACTTGTGTTTCCGATCATTGTTCGTCCTTTGGCTGCCGCAGTCTAGTGGCTCGCAGTGTGGATTTGTAGCGAGATAGCTTTTAGAAGTTCCTGAGCCGGGCACAACACTACATTGTTTTACGTGCTGTGCGAGAGCAGAACAAACAGTCTGTGCTCCAGAACGTGGGTATAAAGCAGCACATGTGCTCGGTTTGGAGCACAGGAGGGAGAGAGCAGGAAGGATGAATAGTTTCTAGTGTTCTCTCCTTTCAGGGAAGATGTATGTATTGGTGGTACTTCTTGTCACATGAGATAAAACAATCTTGCACTAAATTAATCCCTCTTAAAGACAGCGGTTCTCCTCCATGAGTTTGGTGAGGCTCCTTACCTTTTTATTATTTTTTTTTTAATGGATACCATAAAATACGTTACTTGTCCCTGAATGAAAAGGAAGATTAGATTTGGAGATCTCTTAGATTTGGAGATCTCTTAGATTTGGACATCTCATAGATTTGGACATCTCATAGATTTGGAGATCTCTTAGATTTGGACATCTCATAGATTTGGAGATCTCTTAGATTTGGAGATCTCTTAGATTTGGAGATCTCTTAGATTTGGACATCTCATAGATTTGGAGATCTCATAGATTTGGAGATCTCATAGATTTGGACATCTCTTAGATTTGGACATCTCATAGATTTGGAGATCTCTTAGATTTGGACATCTCTTCGATTTGGAGATCTCTTCGATTTGGACATCTCTTCGATTTGGAGATCAATGTGGGAAAGCATAAGGGCCTTAATGCTGGCCTTTAATTTCAGTATTTTTGTAAAAGGCTGTGTTTGTGTAAGCAAGAAGTACCAAGTTCTCTGAAAACTGGTATGTTGTTCACGAACCATAGACATGTATTGAGTGATTTCAGACGCCTGCCTTTTCGTGCTGCTTGATGGCATGGCCTAAGTTTTTTGGTGATGTAAATACTAGGTGGTTAGTACTAGATTGGAAGGAATATCATGTATAAGATATTTCACATATGTGGTTATACAGCCAAGTCAAGGCTGGGTAACATTGCCAAGCTCTCTGAGCTGTGCTAATTCGCCGATCAACCGAGGCGTTCAGTAATTAGACCTGGTGAGCCACTGCTAGCACGTGGATTCAGACATGAAGAAATGCAGATATTTCAGTCTATTTATATTGAGGTGGCTGCTGGAGTTCTTAATCAGGGTTCGGGCATTCTTGGTGTTTCTCTGCCACGTTCAGACACTTAACAGCACTAAATTCATCCACTGACCTTATTTTTGATGATTTGAAACATCCGAAAAGCAAAACAAGATGTATGGGATTGTACACATCTAGAAGTATCAAGACATGTGGCAACACTTTTTATACCATCTTTTATCCAAGTATTTCAGAATGATTTACAAGCATTAATTAATGTAAGTATTACAACACTCCTACTTAATCTGTAGTTTTTAATATTCTTCAATAGCAGAATATTTAAACGTGACCTGTTCTGCAGGTTGTATTTTCACTTGGCTCAGCTTCTTCAAAATGCTCGTCATGTTGCCACATGAGTAGGAAATTATAGCTAAAAATATTGCTATTGTACGTGTGTGTGTGTGAATATATATATATATATACGCGCTTCCCATTGTAGGTATTTTGCTTTTTTTTTTTTTAACTGACAATGTAAATTAAGGTCCATATTTGTCTTTTACCGGTTATTTTTAATAAAAATAGAGTAAATATGTCATCTATGTAAAACCATTTGCAATGAATGTCATAGTAAGGAGGTGTCTCTTACTCAAGTAGCTTATTATTCTTAAGCATGGGTGGTTTTTTGCTTGCAGGATCCCTTCAGCAGGGTAAAGCCTTCTGGCCATCCAGTAAATGTTACAAACCCAGTGATTGTACAGGGTTGGTGTTGTTGCTCGTGTGTTTATCAGGACCACAAGAATCATGAATGAAGCGTGTCTTTCCCTCTTTCCC
>NW_009260403.1:327370-377023 GCF_000687185.1 Egretta garzetta | reverse complement strand
CCTACCGGGACCACGGCAAGTGGTGTATGAATGAATGACTGTTGGTAACTGGGATCGGGAAGCCCGCTCAGACTTTTCATACCGCTCCAGAAGCATCAGTCTGTTTTCAACCCCACTGGTGCTGCACGTGATCCTTGCGTCCTTTGCAGACCTACCTAATGTAGCGTATGAAAAGAAACAAGTAAGGAGAGGTATAAATATGCTCTTTTTTGGTATGCAAAGAGCAAAAAACTGTTCCGCTGCATGGATGCGGCACCACACTATTGTTTCGGTTATGTCATTATAGGGACAATATCAACAGAGCTATCTATATCTGCATTAGGGATTTGCTCCCATTTAATTACATATGAAAAAAAACAGGTAGTTTGGTACAAATACTGTGCAGACCTTAGCTGAAATTGCCTACCATTTTTGTGAGGTGCTTGATACAAAATGCTTTAAGGGCTTTGGGCTTTCTTTAGGCTGTTGCTTTTATTGCTAGTAAAAGGATGAGTTTTATCCCAAGTAGACATATTAAATGTCAACACAGTTGCTGTCTCCTCTTGCTTTTAAATGTCTTTTTGCGTGCCTTTCTCATGTGAATTTTGGGGGTGTTTCCCTTTTCTTCCTTTTGGCTTTTCATTTCTATTTCCCTTTCGCCTTAAACTCCAGATCTTTTTTCCCCTCTCCTAAGATCAATCTGTCAATGCATTTTTAATGAATCATTTACTGTGACATATGAGCACTGAAGATACAGTGTCAGGGACTTCAGCATCTGCAGAGAGCTTCTGTGCAGGAGTAGCAGCAGCAAGATGAAATGGATGTGATCTTAGTTTCATTCTTTTGTTCATGTGGGATGGTACTTTGCCTAGAGGCAGCACAAATATAACTTTCCTTCTAGGGAATAATGAGAAGAATTAAAAACCAGCAATGTCTCATTTTTCTCTTCAGAGCACTGCTAGGAATAGAGGATTTCAGCTGTGCCTTTGCTATTTCCACACTTTCCACTGAATCAATACTGTTTACGCAGAAACAGCATTATAGGCAAGAAGCTAGTGTGCGAGACTCATTCGTAGTATCTATACAAGCATTTTTAAAATGTAGAGTGGGAAATGTGTCCTGGTTTTGGCTGGGATAGAGTTCATTTTCTTCCCAGTATCTGGCATAGCGCTGTGTTTTGCATTTAGGATGTGAATAATGTTAATAACCCCCGATGGTTTAGTTGTTGCTGAGCAGTGCTTACACCAGTCAAGGACTTTTCAGCTTCCCCTGCTCTGCCAGGGGCATGAGAAGCTGGGAGGGACCCAAACTGGCCCAAGGGCTGTTCCAGACCATATGATGTCATGCTCCGTGTATTACATTGTCAAGCATTGGAACGGGCTGACCAAGGGGAGTGGCTGAGTCCCCATCCCTGGGGGTATTTAAAAGCCGGGCAGACGAGGTGCTTAGGGACCGGGTTTAGTGGTGGGATGGCAGGGTTCGGGTAACGGATGCACTTGATGATCTTAAAGGGCTTTTCCAACCCAAACAATTCTGTGATTCGATATAAGGTGGGGGGGCTTGGCCAGGGGGCAGTGACCACTACTCAGGGACCAGTTGAGCATCGGTCAGCAGGTTGGTGAGCAGTTGCATCACGCATCACTTGCTTTGTATATTTGTTTTCTTATAATTACTATTTTACTTTATTTGAATTAAACTATTCTTATCTCAACCCATGAGTTTTTCACTTTCACCCTTCTGATTCTCTCCCCATCCCACCTGGGGGGGAATGAGCGAGCAGCTGGGTGGGGCTCAGTTGCCAGCTGGGGTTAAACCACAGCAATAGGGTTGATAATATCAGGAGTAACATCAACAGATAGAATGCTTGTCATTATCTCATTAATCTTCCCTCATGGTCTGAGTAATTCTCCCTTTGAAACTCTGAAGGAAGAGAGGACCACGTTCAGACACTGCCCTAGCATAACCAAAACAAAAATGACCAAGACAGCAAGAAATTAATCTCTCTCAGGGCCCTCTTTCTTACCAGCCAGCTTAACTTGCCATGCTGTGGGAAGAACTGCAGATGCTGGAGGACAGCCTAACTTTCTTTAGAAAAATGGGTAAATAACTGCCTTAAAATTTATTTTTAATTTCATATGAGTATGCATAACTTAGGTGAAACTTGTAATATTTTAAAAGAGTTTGAATACAAATTTTCAGTTTTAGTGCAGTGAACAGATAACAAAATTATAACAAATTATTCATTGTTGTGCATTTTTTACCCTGTTCCAAAACTACTGAAATACTTTACAGTTATATGGGTAACACAGCTTGAAAGCACGGGAAAATGTAGAATTAATCAACCTTTTAAATGTTGATGAACTGAAATGAAATCAAAAGCTTGCCTCTGGTATGCTTTTGGATTGGGTTGGTCTATATGTCCATCAAAAATTTCTCCTTTTACCCTTGTAATCAAACTTACAAATTTTACATGCAGTTGTTGAATCCAGCTGATATCCACAAAGTAAAATATAGGCTGAAATCATAGTCCTATTTTGGATTCAGGTATTGTGGTGGTTGGCTGAAGTGTGCTCATTTTATTCCTGTGAGCAGCACTAATAACTACAAATGAATAGGATTTGGTCTGTATCGTGTTATGTAAAGCTATTTCTATAGCGAGTTTTTTGTGTGTGACAAATTCCTTTTTAATGTAATCAGAAGGAGCCTGTAGACCCATACTAAGATGAATGTTTCCCTGCATTAAGTTTAAAAACAAACACATAGATACACGATTTTACAGAAATTAACACTTAAACATGATGTCGGTCAAGTCTCTTTTGTTAAAGGCTGCATTTATACCAACGATTATTTTTCTTTTTTTATCTGCTATTCAGACTTTTGTTGCTTTAAAATACTTGTGCAGAGATGAAAAAACATCTAACCTATTTTCTTAGAGGACAGAGTGATGTTTCTTTCTAGGATTTGCACTGTCTTGTCAGAAAAGATCATCCGACTAGAGCTTCCTTTTCCTTTCAGACACCACATTGTCTCTCAGAGGCAGTTTGTTGTATCACACTTTTTTATTACTGTGGCATTTATCATGTATGTTTTCATACTTCATAAAATGAAATTTTCTAGGCATTGTACTATAATCCTCATTTATATACTACAATCCTTTTTTTTGAAGTGCCATGAAGCGTCCAAGATGAATTCTTAAAACCCTAATTTGTATTATGAAAACAAGGTTCTTCAGGTCTGTGTAGAGATCTTACTTCTCAGAATATAGTATGATAATTTATATACCCCTTGATAAACAAACCCTGTGTTTATCACAGACAGCAAAAGTGCTACAGCATTGCGATGTTTTCACCATTATTTTGATGAATTCTTAAAATGTGTGACGAGTGTTTTCTTTTGATACAGTGTCCTGACAATGATACTAGATTTTAAAGAATATATCTTTTGCACTTACTTAAAAAGTCTTTACATGTATATATATTGGTTGGCAGAGAATTACTTATTTTAGACTGGCCATTTGTAATTAAGTAGTGATAAGAAATAGGAGGGCAAAATGGTCAAATGGGGAGAGAGTGTCAGGTATTTAGAGTGTGAAATTTTGTGCTCTTTAGAATTATTTTGTTAATATGACTTCTGGTTCTTTTGAAACAAGGAAAAAACTTGAATAGATGCAATTACTTATGATGTCATTCAAAATATACTAGGAGCTTTCTATAATGACTGAAGAGTGAGATCAGGAATGTAATTTTCCAGGCTGTAATGTGTGGTTTAACTTCAGAATTTAATCACAAATGATAGTATTTTTGTTAAACAGTATTAGAGCAGCACAAGAAAGCCAAATACACTGTCACATGTAACGCGTATGTGTTTTTCATAAGCCGAAGACATTTTCTCAAAAGTGTACCTGAAGTCTTCATCTATTTCTTAGTAGCAGAAACAATTTATGGGAGCTTGATGAAAAGCATAGTGCTAGTGTCAGGTATACAACCTAGGCTCTAGAGGAAAATTAGATCTGTTTTGCTCATTGAATCAAAATGAAACACATGGAGAAGTGCCCCCAGGGGTGGAGGTGGAGAACTTTTAAGAGCGTGGGCTAGTTGTCAGAGCTGTGATGTGCAGTCTGGATTCAAGGCTCAGCAACAAACTGCATACATGCATGGTACTTTTTAAAAGAACTGACAACAGAGATTGTCCTTTGAGTTCTCATTTCAGCCTTGAATCTCAAAATGTGACTTCTTTTGTAGCAGGAAAGGTTATAGGATGTTAATAGTTGACCAGCTTAAACAGAAGAAAAACAGTTAAGATGATTGAGCTGGAAACCTTAAAAATATGGCTTCTGGAAGTCTTTCTTGGAACAACAAATTAGAAGGTCTTGACAGGTTAGTAAACTACATTGTGATTAACTGCAGTTGGGAATGATCAGATGAGCCAGCCCGTTTACAAGTAGCCAAATTATCACAGGCCAGGTTTGCAGGAAATAAAGGAATCTTGAGGTATGTATTTGTGGATTTTAGTGTTTCCTAGCAGAGATGAGTAGTGGTAGTTAGGATAGTTAGCTTCAAGAAATGCTTTGAGAAGTGAATTGGAGGTTTGCAGTTCCGAATGGAAGTTGGCTGCCTGGAGGAAGAGGAGGAGTGAGTGGCCTAGGGTGAGACTACATGTTTACAGTGGTTTCTGAGCGTGTCCATCAGAGAGGTCCTGTTGTCCCACTTAAATCATTTAAAACCTCAGTAAGTTTAACATTCCTGGGAATATTATTTGATTCAGTTCAATGTCATAGACAAGATGAGCGCTGGGGAAGACGACTGAGTGCCAGTTTTCGGTTAAACAGATAACAACACTGTTGGGAACTTTATTGTTAAAGAACAGTAATGGGGGTGGATGTTTTGAAGATTCAGATGGATTGGAGGATACTGGAGCTCAAACATTACTTACCATTTTTGCTAAAATGCTAAGAAATCGGGGCTCCAAAATGTAAATAATTCATTTCAGAAACAGATGGCAACTGGGAGTCAAATACCTGTCAAAAAATCAGTGGAAACTGCATTTGAAAATTGGTCATTTTGAATCTTAGAAAAGAGATGTGAAGATCTGTGGTAATGACCAATAATAATTTTGTGCTTTATTGTAGCTAATAACTGAAGAATATAGAATTAACCCTTACAAATATATTATGTGGCAGAAGAAGTTGTCCTGCTTCTAGAGGCCGCGGTTACAGGCTGATAAAGCCTTCCTGCAAAGGAAAATGCTTGGAATACGATTTGAGACCCACTTCCTTTGAAAGAAACCGAGCTACTGGTGCTCCTGCTGTTACCTGAATACTTGACTCCAAGTAGTGAACAGTGGCTGTTACAATTCCCATTGTGAAAGAGGAGCAGCTACATCTAATAAATATTGCTATAGAGTAAATTTACAAAAGGGGAGCTTCCAGAGCTTCTGTTGTATTTGTTGTGGGTTGTATTTTTTTGTAGAACAGTGAAATATTTCTAAATGATGGTAGCAGGAAAATCTATTACATCAGTGCCTGAGCAATGAGATCTGACAACATTAAAGGTGAGAGCTGCTGTTGCCTCTCAGTGCTTCATCTTAAACTGCATCTTCCTCGGGCCCATGGCTGTGTCTCACTTCTCTGATCGCCCAAGTAAACAGCATTGCTTTTTATTGAAGGTAGTTATGTAGAAATGTAGCAGGGACCCTGAGGAAGTCAGAAGTGTGACTCTGGGACAGTGGTGCCTAATAGATATGAATGGGTCTAAGTCAATGTGTTTTGGTTTCAGTCCATAATGAGTGACTGAGGGATTTCAAAATTTCTGCACAGAATTTAAGTAGCGTTAAAATAATCCTGCCAACAGCAGCTCAGCCTGGAGACACCCCTTTGTTCCTGTTCACTGTTACAAAAAGCATACCTCTCCCCAAGTGCTGTAATTCCTGAAAATCTGGCATGTTACAGATTTCCTTGTAAAGAGGATGGAAGATTCCCACATTTGACCTATTTCAGATCTGCAGGACGGAGCAAGTTTATAGTCTTAGAAGTCTCTCAAGGAGCACCTACTAGCTGTCCACTTCTTTTTTATAAACACATGATTCCAGCTGTAACATTTCCTTCTGATGACTGTGCCTTTGGCAAGATGGATGGGGTAAGCCAATCCGAGGCCATTTAAAGTTTTGTAAGTTAAAACCTATAATGTTGCTTCTGCAACCGGCAGAAGATCCCAGCCTACTGCTGTTCCATATGCTTAGTCGTTGTCCAGCTCACCAGGTAGCTAAATCCTTCTGCAGCTTCAACTGCTGAATAGTTTTGGGTAGATTCACCTACAAATTATTGTATAATAATTACATTTCAGACAATGAACAAATAATATTTTAATGTCTGAGATGGCAAAATTTCATTTACTCCCCATAGTGAGAAGTTCTTTCAGATCAGGCTATTTAAAAATGCTAACCTTTTTTTCTCCTTAACTAGAAAGTTTTGTACATAGCAGCCAACTTTTCCAATATAAGGGCTTGTTTTTTGCCTTCAAATTCTTTAGGTAATGAAAACATACATCTACGGTTGGTTTTTAGTGATACATAGTGCATGCACCCTGTTTTAGGAATATCAAGTAATTTCATAAAACTGCAGAGGAAAGGTTGTTTTTTTTATACAGAGAGGTAGGGAAGCTGAAGTACATACGCGTGGCTACTAGATATTTTTTACATTCTTACCCCAAAACATTTGAATGATTTCATTGGAACACCACCACTATGAACCTACTCACTTCTGATGATGAGCGTATTGGTGGTTTAGTAGTTGTTACACATTTGTTGGCAGGACAATGAAGTTTCTAAAGGTGTGAAATGAAAGTGAGGGCTTTTTGGCCTAGGGTTCATAGACAGGGATTGCCTCTGCCAGAAGACCATCATTCCTCTTTCTACCGTGAATACTGATGAACTAATTAATGACATAGCCGATAGAGCTGGCGATGTAGTTTAGAGGTCCCTCTTTCTGTGCTATTTCCTAAATAATGTCTTTCTTTTCAAGAGAGGTGTATTTAGTTGTTTCACTGTTATTATAGTCTCGTTTTTCTCAAAGTTTGTGAGAGATTTTCACTTCCAGTCAGGTGTTGGTCTTGAAGGCCACAAGCACAGTTGTGGAAAACTTCAGTTAGGCTGTGTCCTAAAGCCTGTCAGGATCTACACTGGGAGAAGAGAAACTCTCAGATACTTGACCAGCTATTTGGAAGTCAGACGGTGGGTGCCAGAGTGTCTAGCATTTCAATATCAAGGTGGATTAAGAGCATTAAGGAAACAAACAGGTTGCAGGAGAGACATTCTCATGGTTTTGAAGGCTTATTCCACTGGAACAGTTGCTTTGCTGCAATTTGGGTCGGAAGATCAGGGTTTTTTCTCCCAGAATTGTGCATGGCACTACTTAGTTCTAGGGTTTTTATTAAGCATACTCGAAGTTTGAATGTTCAGGTCATGCTGAGTGCTTCACGTTTGAGAAAGCTCAGACACCACTTCTTGCCAAGTTTTATGGACATTGCCATGGAAGTTTTCAGGCACTTGGTAAAGCAATTGAAAGGAAAGAGGTTTTTTTTCTTCTTTGGTTCATGTTTTCCTTTTAATGATCTGTTACAACTAATAGTCCCAATCTGTATTGGTTTACAAGTCTTATTGTCATTAAAATATCAGGTAATTCACTGAGTCATGTAAACAGCTGTGCTATTGGAGGGAAGGACTAAGATGTGGTTGGATGTTTCATCTGTATTAGCTAGCACGGAAGGGTTTTATAAAGCCACGTTGCCTCTTGTAGCAGTGGTAGGAGAAACCAAATTAGAATGTAAGAACAGGCTCTCTCCCTCTCATTTTCCAACTAAATAATACGGAAGCACTCAGTTAATCATAGTTTCTGAAGCAGGTTTAATGAAGTTAATACAACTGAACTGCAGGAACTTTGTGCAACCATGGAGTGTTTTTCAACTGTTGTATAGTATATAGTACGCTGTCAATGATCATTTGCTGTGCTTTTTCATAATTTCATAATGGAAATTATCCAGGTATAGTTAGGGATTGTATAAATAACTGCTTTACTTGTGGATCTTCTTAGGATCATCAGCATTATACTACATCTTCTAGCAGCCTAATATCAGTTGTATATAATAGTTGAAGAAAACTATTCTCAGCCACAAGATTTGCTTTCTAGGGTGCTGACTGTAGTGAAGATTTATTGTCAAATATTTAGCAAACAAGCTTCAAAATATTGAAAGGACCTTGGTTTTACCTATTATTTTTAAATAATAGCATGCTGTTATCTTTAAGCCCTATTAGCTGATTCACACCTGAGAAAAACTTAGTGGGATATGCACAATGTATAATGTATGTCTGTCTACATATGTTAGCAGGTGATTATTCTTCTACATTATTGCTTTGCTTAAATTCTACTTAAGATTTTTACCAGGTAAAAATGTGCTTTTTTGGTGATTTTTTTTTTTTTTTCATGTATTTAGCTAGAATGTAATTACCACCTTTTTATCAAAAGTTTCTTAAAAATGTAGATAGAATGAAAATCTAAAAAGGTAGATAAAATGAAAATACTATGTAAAACAGGTGGAAAATCAGTCAGCATGAAATAATTTTTTTATGCAAGTTCTAACAGATAGCTCCTAATACTTGGAATAGTTAATACTGTTGGTGGAAATGCTATGTCGATATAGCAATGAAGGTAAACTGTTCAGGCGAGATGCTTTAGAATATACTGATGCAGTAAGGTTGTGGTTGCAAGGAGAGACAGCGCTTATGGATATGCATGTGTCCAGTCCAGCTTTTTGTGAAATCGTACAATGAGAGCATTCAGATTGTCTGTGGCTAGCGTTTATATTACAATGAAGTAGGGATGGGAAAATGGGAGTGTCATTTCCATCTTGATTCTTCTGGTATTTCTGGTGCTACTTCAGTTTGATTCTCTGTTACCTTTGGAGCGTTACTGGAAATTTTAAGGAGAGACTGAAAGGCTTAGAAGTGGCCTTATTGTAGAGAAGGGAAGTTGCAGACTACAGACAGGTTCAAAGAGGATCAAATGATGGCAGGACAGGTGAGGGTTAGAGAGGTGGGAAGTATGCACCAAGTGTGTCATCAGCTTTTTCACAGGAGCTGCACTGCGAGAGGTCTGATACGCACATTGATCAAGTTATCATCAGCCATACTGTAGTTTGATGCAAGTGACTTGGGAACCTGATTTTTCTCCTTGCTGTTGGGACATGGAGTTACCTCAGAACTTCCATATTTTTCAAGCTGTTAGAGCAATTTCTAAGCCCTCCTCTGTTAGGCCCCTATGCAAGGCATGTGGCAAGGCCATTCATATGCTTTAACTATTCCTGTGTTCTGGAATGGCATTTGAGGATTACTAGCAGTGTTAGACTATAGCAGATCTTTAGTTACATTCATGCTGTACTTCCACAAACACTTTAAGGCAGCATAAGCCAAGAGATGCTGCCCAGCCCTGCACAAATGTTCTTGCAGCTGCACGCTTAATTGATTGGGGAACCAATTTGGGTTAAAACTAGCCCAAGCAAACAAACCAAAACAAATAATTAGATTTAAACTAGTTTCTGAACTCACTTAATTCCTAGCCTCTCAGATATTTATGCTGGCTTGAAGGTCTTCACCTTCCTGGTGTTAAGACCACAACAAGTGTGTGAAGAAAACCAGGAGCCACTTTTTTTGACACAAGGGCTGGTTTAAAGGGCTTGTGGAATTGCAGTTTAAATTGTGGCTCCTTGCTGAACAGCCAGACATTGTAAAGGAGGGTCAATGGTCATCTTCTTGTGCCCTAACTCCTAACTTAAATCAGACACACCTTGGAGAGAGCCCAGGATGTGCCTTGGACTAATTCTGTCTCTATCACCTGCCTGCCTTTAACCATTTTTCTCTAAAGAACTTCAAGTTGTATCTTCTGTGATCCAAACTGTGTCTAACCAAAACACGTTTCCACACCCACTAAAATATTTTTCTACCCTCTAACAACCTCTCACAACAGATATTTTCTCTATTAGGTGGTTACATTTAGTATTTATGCAACAAAACAATTGGAGAAAAATACGGGACTTAGATGGATTGTGCTTGTCAGTATTACAGCCTGACAGTTTAAGTAGCTCATTCCTTTTCTCCAAAACTGTGCTAAGATAATTTATGCGTTTCGTAAGTGTTTTATCTTTGGATTACAAAGAATTACAGAGTTTCACTCATCCCAAATTACATACTAGAAAACGCATTCCAGTCTCATTTATTACATTGTTGGACATCAGAATAAAATTATGGATCATGGTTAGTTGCATCAGCTCCTTTCGTTAGTCTTAAAGGTCTTAAATAGTGCTTATGCATACTTCCCTATTGCTTGGAATTTCTGAGACAATTACAGCTAGTTCAATAACAATTAAATGCCTATTTTTGAAAGAAATTCTCCTTAATTTAAGTAATCTTTTAATACAATGCAAATACTAGTTATGTTATTTTTTTTCCACTATAAGCCTGCCAAATTTAATGCATTATGTGCAAGAGTTATTCATGTAAGTCCCAATTTGCACTTGCCTGCTTGGCACTTTGCGAGCCTGCACCGCAGCTGCTGCTTCTCTCTGACCTCAGATGCTTGAAGCAAAGGATGGAGAGAGGCTGTGATGCTGCATGGCAGTTTAGTGTGGTTGTAAAAGGTGTCCCTTGACTCGGCAGAGCCCCACTGGAAGGTCTTCTCCTCCCGTTCTCCGCTGCATTCTCTCTTTGGAGGTCCTGCCGGGTGACCTGTCGAGCACAGCCCTTTCTTTACAAGAAAGAGGCAGTGGTCCTGTTGTTGGCACTGTGTGGGCATGGGCAGGGAAAAGTTGTGCTGCACGACTGATTGGTGGTTTTGCTTGTGGTTTTTTTCTTTAACAGTTAACCTAAACAGCTGGTCAAAGATCGATACCTTATTCTGAGTTGCACGGAGTAAAGGACATCAACTCTGGAACTGCAAAGACACTACAAAATCATTCAGCAAAATTCAGGAACGTAGCTTGCCACGTGAAAGTTAGAAGATACAGAAAAGATAAAGGACTAATAGAGGTCAGCTGCCAATTCTGTTTAAATTGTAAGTTTCCTCCTTTTCTCAAAAGTAACTAGGACACTGCATTATAAAAATAGTCTCAGAAAATTCCATGGTGGAATGGGTGTTAGTAAGCTCTTAACATGTGCCTTAGGTTATTGCTGTTTGTGTGTCAGTCACTGATTTATTTCTAATTTCACTTTATCTTTGAACAACCAAACTGTTTTTGAAATTTTCTTAAATGTTCTTTCATTATAAAGGAGTAGAAGATGAACAGTAGTGGAAAGATTTTAATCTTGAAAATATCTGAAAGAAAAATTTCTTGAACTGTATGAATTTCCAATTCATGTTGATTATTCTAGAGTTTTGGCTTTTCTTTCACTAAGAGTTTGCAACCTAATAGCTGTTTGCAATTATAAAAGCCAACAAAAATCATTAACCCATTTACAGGTGTGTAATTTCTTAAAAAAAAAAAAAAACAGGAAAAAGAAAAAGTAAGGGTTTATCTAAAATTTTCTGCAAGGCTGCTACTGAAAAAGCAGTTCAGCAGACATTGAGATAATACAGATTAATATTTTAACTTTTTATTTCTCAGCCCTCTGTAATTTTTTCTAGTCTCTCCTCCACCTTATAGCATCTATGTTGTTTTATCTTAACGTATAACTGGGATCTTTAAATAAGAAAGAGGGTAAAACCCTTGACCATTCCACCTAACTACTTAAATCACAGTTTAAACTGAAGCTCCTTAATCTAAATAAATTTTAAAAAATCATCCTCTTAAAGTACAGCATAGAGTATTTCACATTGAAATAGTTGAATTAACATACCTGAAAGGTCAGCAATTTTCAGAAGGGAGGAGCATGTACCACTACTGATGATATGGGGGATGAAACCTGTTAGTCTGGACCTGCCAGCCAAGATACTGTGAGCGTGGAAGCATAGCCTCCTCTATTACAGTGCACCTTTGATTAGGGGGGGAAAAAAAAAAGAGCCTTCTTATGTTGAATTAGCTAATGGTATTTCATTTGCAAGGTGTGGAAAACTAGAGGAGCAGATTAGTTTTCCAACAGGGTAATGGGTGAGGAAAAATTATTGGAAAGACTAAGGGTTTACTTCTCCTTGCAATGCCATATATGAAAACTCAAGCAGCAAACACACAGTTCTGCATTGTAAACATTATATGCAATTCAAAGAGGGTATAAGAGCTAGAAGGAGCCAGAGATACAAAACCTGTTTCTTCACAGAAGGTAGGAAAGTTGAAGTGAAAATTTAAAATGTGATATATAGAAATTAAAATGTTTAATATTTTCATTTAAAGGAAATTTCTCAAACCCAACATTTCAATCCAGACTAATTTCAGTTCTTTTCTAGTGTAAAAATGTTCAGTGGTATGGAAATGCACTAAGCTCCAGTTTAGAATTCCTTTAAAGCATAAAGAATGATTATTATCTTAAGCACCTTTAAAGTAAAGGTGGAGGTTCTGTATTTTAACTCATGTGAAGTAATATGAAACAAAACCTGGATGCTTAATTTATTTTATGATGTCATTCTCAGAAGCTACAGTTTAATAAGTTACAACAGCTTAAGCTGCGTTGAATATTTATAAATAGCAGGTTGGAAAAAATAATGCACCTCTTTTATACGTCCAGTGCTACAGACTTCTTAGTGGTTAGTTCCTAACTAGTATTCAAGTGGTGCTTGGAAGCAATACATGTAATTAAATGCTAATATTGGTTTTTAGTAACTTAGAGATACTACTGTGATGTAGCAGGTAGTCTATCACAGAAATTGCTCACGCTCTCCTGTGTTGCACTCTATAGCTATATGGCTGTACAGGTTTTTTGTACTATGAACACTTTTCTGTGTCTGTCATTCATCCGCCTACCTCTCTTAGTGGTGTGTCATGAGTTACTGTTGATCTGCTTTGCTTTACCAGGATCTTTTATTATGGTTTTCTCAGAGTTGGCATTTTATCTCTGTAGATGCTTAGGAATTAATGTCTCATAATGATCTGAAGTTTGCCACTTTGAAGTCAGAATTTTTAAACAGGAGACTTGGCAATAGAAGTACTGTAGTTGCTCTTAACAGTTTAATTAATGCTGTGTTATGTATGCACATTTTTTTTTAGCGTGTACTATTTGGAAACACTACTTGATATATAGAAAGAAAAAAGCGTGCACACTCCCTAAGTGATGTGTATTGTTGTGTCTGTGAACTCTGTACATTTGTAATGTTAAATTTGCCAGAGTTAATGTGTTGAAAAGTAACAAGTTACTTAAGTTAGTTAAATGTCTCTTTCTAGAGGAAAATTACCATAATGGTTACTTTTACTAAAATGCAATTACTGTCATTGTAACAATCAATCATATTTTCTTGTGGAAGGAACTTTACCTAGTTCTGAATGCATTAAAATGTAAGATTGCTCTGCTCGGTGTTAAAATGAGCTGCAGAGGCAATATACTTTTGGGGAGAATCAAGTGGAAGTTCCAGGCATATGGATGTCTTTAAGACTATTCAAAAATAGAAAATTATATTAAGCTCAGTGACTTGTAAAACACCAACCAAAGTATTATAAATTCTGAAAGGCTTTAAAAATAATTGAAAAAATTTGTTACAGCTGAGCTTGATTAAGCCTTAACCAACAAGTTCCCATATGCATTTACCACTTGGCTGACAGTATCTATGAAGTTCTCCCCAGCAATCTGTAGAGCAGGGTTGGCTTGTCTGCTGTGGCATCCTCCCACTTGTCTTCTTTGCAGCCTCTTCTCTCGGTCTTATTAAGCCTGCAGCTTGCGCTCTTTGTTTCCCTAACATTTCTTTTCCCTAACCTTTCTTCCTTCCTGATAGTGTCTTTCTAGCATCTTTGTTCTCCTAACCCCTGTGAAAAATTCCTGAGGAAATAAAATCTCCTACAAGAAGTAGGAGCAAGATAAAGAAACAGTGAATTTTGTACCAGATTGATTCCCAAACTAGTCTCTGAAAGACTTAGATATATCAGAGGTAGTTGTTGCTTCTTGACCTCTCACGCTGTGTATAAATGTAAGAAACAGGCCTTCAGCAAGAACCAGCGGAATTGCAAAGAGGCCCGTTGGAAATACTGAAGTTGCTTTGATTTATTCGTAGTACTGCAGGTGGCTGCTCCGTACTCTCTGACTTCTTATTTCTCACTGAAATGTATGAGGACCAGTGCTAGGAGAGAATGGTTTCAATACCTGTCTCTGCATGTTTATTACAGTACTCCTTGCCTTGCAGTACTCGTTTCCAAAGACAACAAAGTCACTTTTTAAAGTATAGGACTATAACGTTGAATGTAAGGTAATAGTACCCCTACCGATCTTCAAGATAAAGAGGTGATTCTGTAATATTTGGTAATTTTGTCTTTCATGGTTCCATAAAGGAACTGTATTACAGCCTTGCTTTGCTGACTGTAATTTTCTATTTGTTTTTTTGTTTGTTTGTTTGTTTTTTTAAGTAAAGACTGCCATACTTCTGCTGTCGCTGCTTCTCTTCCTGCTATTTCTGAATAGAGATTATATCACTTCAGAGAATAAACATAGAATGTTACCTGGAAAATAAATGAGGAATACTTTTAATATCCTAGATCAAAATCATTAAACATATAATAGTTTTATTGGCAGAGCAGGCCTTGAGAGTCTGAGACCATTTTTTGTGTTTTAGTTTTTCAGTTGTTATATTCTTGTATAAACAATTGCATAACACAATTGTTACTGTAATATGAATGAGTTTATGTTATATAATTAATTATGTGGTGGAGAAATGAGTTTATATAATACTCAAAGATATTTCAATGACTGGTTGTATAAGAAGTGTCTTTCCTTGCACAGAATACTTTTATCTGCTCTGTCTGCAAAGAAGATATATACTTAAATTCTCATAATGGTAAATAATTTTGGTGCTCAGCTTGAGATGTCCTATGAAGAACATCATAATTTTTTTTTCAGGTAGTATTCCACTGCCATGTGGAAATTTGAATCAAACTGTACACCTGTAACTTGAGGCACAATTAATAATATCTTGAAAGTTTTGACCTGTCTGGTTAGAAGTTTAACTGATTTGTTCTAGGATGGTGGACCTAAACCCATCTTTATAATTTCATTTTTTGTCTGTCTTTATATAGATGCAAAATAGCATCTTCATTGAAAAGCAACTGCTAAAACATGCACCATAAGTGTTTTCACACTTTGAGATTCATGTTAATATATGATACGACTGTGGTAAATGTATTATGATAAACACATGCATTCCATACATCCCCAGGTTTTTTGGGGTTTGTGTTAGGTTTATTTTGCACAAAGTGTGCCATAGGTTTCAGTGAGTATATATACCCATTGATAATACATATATTTAGGTAATTTTCTGTTTTAAATATGAATGTTCTTTTAATTTCACTGGCTGTAGTTTGGTAAATTATTCCTGTAAGTGTATTTTTAATATTTATTTCAATGCATGCTTTTCAAGCTCTCTTCAATACAAGAGAGTGATAATAGTATAGTATCTGTGACTTAAGTCCCAGTATTGTCTTGTAAGTTGATTAAGGTCTTGCAATTTTTGCATTAAAATCTATGCTTTGGGTTTGGGCTTTAAAATTTATTCTTTTATATGAGAAAGTGTTCTGGCTGGTATTCTAGGGGCCTTTGTTGGATTTTGAAGAGAACACTCATCCGAAAATGTTTTTCTACAAAATTTACCTTGTATTAAAAACTCCTTCCTTAATTTCTCAGTGTTATGGATCACATGGTAATATGAAATATCCGAAAATTTGACCAAATGCCAAACTGGTCTGTTCTAAGCCAAATCCATCACAAATGTATTGGGTAAGGGTCTCAGTACAGCTTATAAGATTAACCCAAAGAGTGCAATAGCAAAAACGTAGGAGGAATTTTGCGAGGTACATGTAGGGTATGAGGGAATCGCAGAACTGTGCAGAATGGTTGAGGTTGGAAGGGGCCTCTGGAGATCTTCTTTGTGGGAGGGAGACAGAGGTTAGGGTAGAGCAGGCGTCTGACACCTAGATTGATCATGAAATACCAGAAAAAAAAATACTTTGTGGAATGACATGCAAAGTGACAGGAGAGCGCAGCAGTACCAGCGTTTGGAATAGAGAGTACATACTTGATCTAACGAAAAGAAAGCATTTTTAAGCATTAAACGTGTTTAGTCAGTGGCTAAATAGATTTTTGGGGTTTAAAGGATTTATATACAACCTATATCTAACAAGCTCTTCATTCCGTTTCTAGGCTGCATTTTCAACCTATGTATGTGTGTTTTTAATGAATTTTTTTAAAATTTGATTTTGTTAAATGAAGATATTTAATGCCTTATTTAAACAAAAATAATAGGAGACTATACATATTTATTTTATATAAAGAGTAGTCGTGATCATTTAGTGATATGTGCATATACTAAGCACATGTAAACTAGGTAATCTGATTTGTACTAATGAATAAATGAAGGAGGAATGCTTGTCATTCTGAAGTCAGAGGCTGAAAATAAAATATTTTTCAAGGCTGACTGAAAAAGCTATTCTCTTTTTAGTGTAAGTTATGAAATAGATGGCAAAGCTAGTCAGAAAATGTGAAAGCATAGTAATTCCTTGCCCAGCTAGAAAGATTTTTCACTAGATTAGGACATAAATGCTCTTGTATACACTCTTGTTTATCAAATTCTTCTTGGCTATGAATGGCTATCTCCTTATTGCATTTCTATTAAACATGTTTAGATTAATATATAATTTTCTGGAATAATTGCCTATTAATAACTTCCTACAAGTTGTCCTATTAGTATTACATTTTATTATTTCTATCTTGCAATATATGCCTGGAATAGATAATTACTTCACTGATATAATCATAGAAATAATAGTATTGTCCTTACATTCGAAAATGGAGGTTAATACAAATGATGCTCTAATTAGAATTCAGAAGACTGGTTGGCACACAGTTGATTTTGTTGGTGCTCAGCCTAATCTTGTTACGTTGTTTTTAACTATGAAGAGAGTGGTTTTTAAGATCTCCAGCAGCGCAAATGAGATGAGGGAGTTATAAAGAGCTTAAAGAATCAGAAAAGTATAGCTCCTTCAAAACAAATTATGTAATAAACACAATGCTTAAAAACTTTGCTAAACATCCTTTAATGCAACATGGACACTTGTGAAAAACAACTCAAATTTCTGGTGTCATTACATAGAAAGAGTGAAAGTCTTGTACTACTGTACTACTTAGAGAACTATTCTCCAATTGTATAACAACTTCTGTGTTTAACTCGTATATAGGTGTAAAACAGTAGTATGATAAATTTTTTATTTTTTAAAGGGTAGTAGTACTTTAAGTACTAAAAGATTATTTTTACAAATACCTGTAACATTCATACTATGCAGACTCTATAGCTTGTCTTAGAACTACTGTTTATAGCATTAGTTTCCATGAGTTCCAAGACATCTCTGTCAAACTTTATTGATATGGTTGACTGTTGACACAGGTGATTCAGACCTTTTAGTTTTTGTGGGTTTGTTTTTTGTGGTTGGTGGTTTGGTTTTTTTTTTTTTTTTGAGAAACAGCTAACAAAATCTTTACCTTCCATGGCTGTTTGACTGTACCTAGGCTACTCATGTTTAATTGCATTATGTGGGTAAAGGCTGAGTGCTTCAGATAAAACTAGACATAAGCATGGGCCACGATAGACAGGTGAAATTCCGTCAGCTTTAATGTAGGCACCCTGTCCTGTGGTACTTGTAGAGTGAACCTATTTCGACAGAATAGGACTTGGCACCCAACTCGCGTATCTCCAAGAAATTCTATGTATATGATAATGACAAATATTTTATATAAATAAGGTACTTTTCAATATGCTCTTTCTATGAACTGGCTCATAGAAACCATTGTAATTATATCATTACTGGCACATCTGAGGACTTCTGACTGTTAGCCGTGTTTTTCACCCACTGGATCTGTGGACATGAGGCTTTACTTCAAAACTCTTTGGATTTCTGCTTACCCTGATGCTAAGAGTAATGTTTTCTGATCTTACAGTTATTACTTCTTTAAAGAAAATTGTCTGTGACTGATTTGTAGTTCTACTATTCCCTTAATTTCAAGTTTTGTTGAGTTTCTGTAGCTATATTAAGAAGTAAGGAGGTTTTTATAAAATAAGATTCCTCTATATGAATTCAGAAGCCAAATTGTGACCAATCCAGTGCACACATCCTTTAGTCTGGTGTTTCCCAGATAGACTTTAGTAGATCTGCTTATCACAATAAACAAGAGGGTTGATGTTTCCCTGTGTAGTTCTCCACCATTATACCTATTAAATCATTAGATTTCAAGTCAGGTCAAATTAGCATTGGAGAACCAAAAACTGTAAAATGCTTCAACGTCAACCTTTTTGTCCTTTTTTGTCTATTGTTGTCTATGAAACACAAGCATGTGCACAGAAAATTATAGCATATATATTTAGTATTTTCAGTAAGGTTTTATTTATAACTGTAAAGATTCAACCACTCCGCAATTAACTTGTTATGCGGTGGGTGGAGAGTGGTGACTATGTTCACTCATTTTGTAGTATTTGATGTAGACAGGGAAAATCAGTAAGTTTTTGATGAAAGTATCCAGAAATGCTTTCTTTGGGTTCTATTCGAGGGTATCTTACAATACTTCATATTAATGAGCAGTTGCAAATGAGACAAAGATGAACGGCTGTGACAACATGGTACAATAAACATAAGCATGAGTTTGCAGTGGTAGCCATCCAGATGATTTAAAAACAAATACTCTTGTGAATATTGATACATTAAGTTTGGGCCTAAGAAGCAGTCTCCTGTTCAGAAGTATCATGGATCTATTTGCCGTTAAAGATGAAAAAATATCTACCTTTCAATGTTCAGTAAGCCCTGCAAATCAGCCTGGCTAGTAATAAGGCCCAGTACTTGTTTAAATGTGCGAGTGTTACGGGCAGTCTGGCGCGGAGGAAGCAGCAGCATGAAAGGTGTGGTATATATTCTCTGCCTTTGGGAAGGCTGGAGAGCTGGACAATTCACTTTCTAAGGTTTTTTTTTTGTTGAAACACATAACTCTGTAGTACGTTGCAATCTGTATGCATATATGCACCTTATCATTGTATCTCAAAGCATGTACTACCCCTCATTTGCAGTTAGTATATATAAAATAAAAAACAAGGAAATAAGTGGTACTGAAGACCTTCCCAGCTTTATGAAATCTAGTTCACCTCTTCTTTTGAGTAACAGAAATTTTGCTTTTGTGAGTTACTAATTTCTACATAGTATGCTTCTTTTGTATTAAGATGTGTAAAATGTGAGAGTTATTAGCATTTTAGAATATTTTTTCTCTCCAATTATAATGGGTTTTTTTTTCTTTAGGTTAGATGTGATTCATTACTATGTACAAAGCAATATATATTTTTTTTAATTTGGCCCCTTTTTATTTTAAGACAACATTCAAAAGTATCCACATTAATGTCTTAATTTCAATTCCAGTCGTTTATCTTGGTTAAGAATGAATGACAGAGCTATACAGCAATTTTACTTCTGTCCATATAGTAAACCAGTTGCAGAGCTGGAAAGCATGTAATTTCTATAGGCAGAATTTTCTTTTTTGTGTGGAAAAAAAAATGTTTTAATTGGTTCTGTTCATATCTTCAGGAGTTTGGGTGATATCTATTTTATTTAACTCCTTGACTTTCATCTTAGAGCATCTTTAGTTTAAGTGGGAGCAGGTTCAATATAGATGTTCTTCACTGTGTGTGATTTGTTCAATCCTAAACCCGAGCATCTGTGTGGTCGGTGCTCTACTCAGTAGTCAGCTGAATCAGCATTTGATTGCCTCGGTGGTGGCTGCATGACTGTCTGCCTCTGAGCTCTTTTGCCTTTTATAGTGTTTCTATTTTGTAAGGTTTTAGGTGTTCCCATATGTCAGCATATTGTACCTTAATTTTTTCATTGTCTTAAAGTTACTCCACCTGAATTCACATTCATCTGAATTCCGTTAGCTCTTCTGATACAATTTTCAGTTAATGCTGATTCTTTGATTCCATACGATACTATTGCCAGTTGATTGAACTGGTTAAATTTGACTTGCAACCAAACAAAATCATCTTACCATAATTTATAATTTTGCAGATTTCTACATATCATTTCTTTATCTGTCTTTGGTGGAATGATCAACATTTCTTGTTACATACATTTACAGCAGATTAAGTAAATCTATGTCCTTGAGTGGGGGCGTATCTTTCTGGGAATTCCCTGCAGAATTGTATCAAATATATCAGAGTAAGATACCATGAAGCATGAGTATCTAGGAGGAGGAAAACTAGGTCAATTGAAACGATCACTGAGACTGTTCAGGAAGGCCTGTGAAGGAGAATTTGGATTTCACACCTGATCACTTCAGACTAGATAACCTTGGAAAGTGAACCAGGCAGGGTAAAAATATTTTAATTGTGTGTTGCAATTCAGGAGACTCTAGTAAATAGTCGCCCGAGCGAAGCAAAATGGACTGAGCTACTAAAATCTTAAACTTACTTTGAAACAGTAAACCCATTTGCTCTTCATTGTTTAGTACAGATACAAGTACAGTCTAGCACAGGTTATTTTCCAAGTGACTCTTGTAATTTGGGCAATCAGGAACTATTTTCCGCTGAACATACTGCTTTTTTACGTAAGCTGCGTCTTGCGTTGCTGATGCTCTTGTTATCTAAGGAGGAGACTGCCTACAACCTGAGATCTGTTTGTTCATGCTGTTACTGGTAGTATGTACAGGATGTACGTACCCTTTTCTCTTTTGCAAAATACCGATCTTTTTCTCTGCCTGCTTTTTTACCTTTTCCTTCTGTCACTCCTACAGTTTATTTTAAACTTTAATTTATACCGAGCTTCTGCTTTCTCTATCAATATCACATCATTATTCTTATCTGATTCTCTTGATAATTTGTTTGCACTGGAATTCTTGGCAGTGAACTAAGAATTTCATTGTCTACCTACTCTCTTTTCTCTTGGAGAGTATAATAGAGTGGGAGGGAAAAGCCTCATGGTAATATTTTTATATTTGAAATGTAGCCACACTTTATATGCTCCTACACATCGTGCTACTTATAGATAATGAAACAAGTCTCATCTTGTGGTCTACTGCTTTTCTATTTTGGACTATTTTGTGCTAATTCTATTAATTTCATCTCAAACACTCTTATTGATGCTGCTTCTCTTTGCCTGTCTCTGTGGTATTATTTAGGAAGGGACTATTACCACTAACTGGGAAAGCACAGCAATAATCCTCACCCCAAGAAATGAGAAAACAGTTAGTGAAATTAATAGGATGGTGACAGCGATGTAGTCATCTCCGTCTCCCGTTGCATTAACACGCTTGGCGGAGAATGCACCCTTCAGAAACACAGAGTACTTGCTCTTCTGCACCCAACTGGGTCTGGTACAAGGTGACACAGAACTCTGCTTTTTCCTCCTCTCCTGTCATTTTGGAAGTCTCTTGCGACCTCAAAGTTCCCACAATCTTTCCTGTAATAAATCCAGTAGTACGACTGTATCTTGTTAAAAGTCAATGGTAATTTGAGGAAAAGGAAAATGCAGTGCATCTACTGAACAATTACTAATTTAATATTATAATGCTATTTTTTTTTTGTTATGCATCTTTATAAGCCACTTTAAGTAAACAATGATAGCATATACAGGAAGTAAATGGAATTTAGTTTGAAAACAGGTTAGCTTCAGCAGAACAGATTATTTTTAATACCTGCTTCTTTTAAACAAGGAAAACATTATTTTTACATATTTTTTAAAGATTCATAGTGTATTATAAAATAGAGCTTTTCTAATGGCCGATCCGTTTTCACATCCATCATCTCCTGCCTGAGAGATTATTTGTTCTGCTATGAAGTTTCTGTTTTGAAATAAGTTCACTATGCACTGTTCTTCTTACAGAAATTCTTTTAGCTTATTTTTTTTCATTGCTTAGATTTCAAATTAAACTGGGAAAGCTTTGCTAACATTTAAGGATTCAACTTCACCTGAACTCAAAAGACACAGCAACAAGAAACCTTGCTGTGTTGCTAATATTTCTCAGTCATTTTTGGTAGTTAGCACCTGATAATGTCACATGAGTCACATAAATATTGAAAAATCAACTTGAAATTCAGAAGTGTAGTTACGTGGTACTTTATTATGAACATTCTGTTAAGCATTCAAAACCACTCATTACAGACCAAGTAAAATATACATGGAGGATCATTTCTTATATTTGACTTTGTTATTTTCAACTGTGTTTTCTGCTTAAAATGGGTTAATACAACAGAAGAGGAAAATTTCAGTTCTGAAATATGTAGTTTGACTATACAGAAATACTCAGTTTGATTCCTCCCTCCCCCATATTTTAATAATTACAGTCTTCTAGATGCATTAAAACTTTTTTTTTTTTAATGGCTGGGCTAGAGAGGATTTTGAAATTTATATAAGCTGATTCCTTTGAATCCTTTTTCCCAATTATAACTGCGAACGAATGAACTTTTTTTTTTTAAACATTTTATGATTCATTTTAATGTTTAACTGACTCCATACACTGTCTTGGAGACTCATAAAATCCTTAATATTGTTTTTGATAAATATGGAAATACATCATTTTTTTGTGTCTAAACATAGTTACGTTCATCAAATATCCTTTGTGAGATCAGTTCCAGTGTAATTGATTTAAACTTGATGCTTTCTGTTAGAGAATGTTAAATAGATGAAATAATGGCTATTTTTTTTTTCCTTAAATATTAGGATAATGCTTAATAAAGGAACTGTATGTCCTTTCTAAATCTGAATTAACAACATAGGTGGCAGTTTATTCTTTTGAGGGTAAAACTTACCACTTTTATTCTAAAACCACATTAACATTAATGCCATCCATATTACTATCTGTTCTTGTTCTGTCCTGTTCCACGGCACGCTTGCTCGTGTTGCTGATCAAACCTTGTTCAACCACAACCCATGCCTTATTGAGCATAGGCAATCTGTTGAATATCAACTCCTTTATCGTGTAGCTGTACTTCCTAACAGGAAACATCTTTAAAGTAGAAAAAAATATATAAAGTGGTCAGTGTGTTTCCGCCTTGAGTTGTAGAGGTGAGACAATTGCAATGTTCATCTCCGTTCAGTTTCTGCCTCCCTTTTGAGAGTGGTCAGAAGCCAGTTGTGTTACCAGCTTTTGTTCGGACACCTGCCTTTTCCTTCGCACAGGCCATAAGGCATTTAGTCGGATGGCAATGGCTCTTGAAGACTGGAGCTCTGATTTGGGTTTGACTTGTCATGGGCCGGTCGAAGGATTTGTGTAGCATTACTAATTCAGCTAATGAAAAAGAGAGCGTTTGATGGTGTTCAGCACTATTTGGAATTTTCTGAGAATGATATCCAATACCAGTTAGGTATTTTTCAGGGGAATATTTTTGGTGGATAGTTTCCCACTGCAGATGGTGGCAGAGAAGATAGCATTTCTTTCTAACTTGAGTTTCTTTGCTGTTAATAAAGTTTCTTTGTTGGGAAAAAATGTGTGGGAGATGCAATTTTCTTTTTATTTTCCTTTTTTTTCTAGCTTATTTTTTCAGAAGAAATTATTGTCGTAATAATTTCATTATTATAAATAAACCTTAATTTCCTGTAATGTATGTGCCAATCTAGAATAAATCCTTATGCGCATTTTTAAAATTTAGTTGAGTTTATTAATTTGAACTGTTTGTTTAGGGTCTTTGGAGTCTTCCGTGTCATGATTTAAAAATACCATTTTATATTCTTCCAACTGTAAGAAAGCTTTTCTTTCTCAGTAGTTTCTCAGGAAAAATCTTTGGAATGAAAAGAAGTCCTAACTTACTAAAAAATTGACTGACTGGGCCTTGAGTTATATGTAGGGACACAGTAACCTAAAGCCATTAACAACTGAAAATTGCACAGTTAATTACAGGGTTTTGAAATATAGTATCTTGGCTGGTTTTGTAGTAAGTAGCTTTAGATCATTATGGGTTTGATACTTACCTCTCGTTCTCTTCTCCATTTTGTAGGGTTTTCATGTATGTTTTTAAAAGCGAAACTTAATCTGTTACTTTATTTCCTCCTACAGAAATAAAACAGTATAAAGTTTCTCACTGCATACCAACACATCTCAGTATTCTAATTATTCTGTAGGCCAGGCCTTTGTTAAAAAGTCTGGAAGAATTAATTAAAACCTAATCAGATGTCTTTACCAAATATTCAGGGTAACAAGGTGATATGTAGAATGAAATACCAATCTTACAGCATAGAGAAAAATAGAATACAGTAATGAATTCAGGTGGATAAATTGTAAACCAAGCTCTGCTTAATTGTTTTTTACTCTTGTAAAAGCAGCAAAAATGTACTGATGTGGCCAGAAGTACCATTCAAGCTGCAACTGAGACTTATTAAAAAGTACTTCCACATTTCTTCATCCCTCCTTTTCTGCCAGAAGCTAGTAAAGCTGCTGACAAATCTGCACAGATAGTAGTTTCTTAATCCAGGTCTGTCAAAATGGCTGAGGTTAAACTGAAGTGAACTATTACCATACAGTGTACTTACTATGTGGTAGGTTGGATCTCTTTGATACAGGTGGATCAGAGAGCATTTGCCTACGCGGTTACGTTTAGTGATGGGAGAGGATGGTAACCTTCTTTAGGGAGAATAAAGGTGGTAAGGTAGATGCCTCCAGCCAGGGACAGTGATCTTTTAACCCAGTCAGCTGAATTCAAGATAGATCTTATTATAGGCTGGGGGTTTGTACAATTGGTCTGAATTAAGGTCCCGGTTCTGCTTATTGCACAGTTCCACCTTCAATTTTCTGAGGGTGTTACAGGGTGTGCACTGGCCGTGTTCAATTAATCATTTTGGTGGAAAGCCATTCTGCCTCAGCACCTCTCACTTTCCAATTCCACGATAAAGGGCCATCCTATCTATTTTATAGTACAGAAATTACTGAGAACAGAGAATCTGCCAGGGTACGCTCCTATCATGCAGTGCAGTGCCAAGCTGAGCTACCCAGCTCAATGTTGAAGTCCTCTCCAGAACTGAAAGCAGTACAGCAGCACGAGGATTATCTTGTTTCTCATGAACTAGCTTGAGTTACACCGAAGCAGCTGTACTACGTTAAAGACCTGCCCTGGTATCTGTGCACAGCAATGCCCTTTGCCATGTAAAAATACAACCTCATTCAGAGTTTAAAAGTCACGTACCTCCGAGTTGCACTGTGTTGTTTAGTGTAAGCAGAACTGCAGAATGGCAGATACTTTTGTCTTTGCTGTAACCGGTCAGTACTGTGTAACATAAGCTTGTGTGAAACATAGCACCCAATTTTCAGTGTCTGATATCAGAGTTATCCTGTTAACCTTAGTTATCTACATTTTCCTTACTGAGCAAAACACAATGTTAAATACTGAAATGAAGCAGCATTTTGGATATTTATAACTTGTTTATCAAGTAAATTCACTTACGGTTTTCAGTTTCCCTTGTTTGCCCTGCTGTTCTCTCTACAGAGGTATTGGTATCGCTGCAGTCGGGAGGTAGTAAATCCATTCGTTCTGCTTTTTCCTGGGGCACAGCTGTTTCAGCTTGCTGCGGTTTTTTGCCTGTCTGAGATCTTCTTAGGCACAATGGCTGATTTACTACCCCATATGCTCTCGTTGGTATTTCTCCACCACGTCTATCTACCCAGAGTGACAACCTTATACTGCTGAGGGTTTACCTGGATATAGCTGCTGCTTTTCTCTCATGATGGATATGGTCAGCACCATTCTCGTGCAGCCTCTGTGTGATAGAACCTGGGTTTTTAGAACTTAGATTCTCCACTCCTCTGTGGTGGTGGTAGGGGTTTTCGTTCTGCGCCACTTTGGTGCTCTGAGAGGACTAGAGAAGAGAGCGATGAAGCAGCCAGAATGGTATTTTTCCTTTCTCTCTGTCATGCAGTAGGAAATCTATTTGATAGCTACACAGAAATCATCAGCTCCCAGTCACAGTGCTCCAATGCTGACTTGGAGCTAATGGGGAAGTTTCATGGCAAGAGGAACTCCTGCAAATTTCAAGTTGAAATCTTCATATAGGCTAGGAAACATATTTTCTGTGCAACATTATGATTTTTCATTTTAAGGCAGTGCCCCAAGGTCTAAAACTTTTACATGAGAGATCTTTGGACCCAACATATCACATGTAAGCGATACGGTGTGGTTAGTCACTGGCGAGGGCTCATTTCCCCTGTATTTGTGAATGAGAGAACTTCTAACTGTGTTTTTGAATGGTGATTATGATTTGGTTTTTAACTGTAACTGTGATTTTTAAATGTGACTAGTAAAACAATGGTTTATTTAAAACAGCACCGTGATCTTACAAAGATTATACAGTAACTTGAGAAGGTACAGCGAGGAGATGTAGTGACCAAAATTATGAAGCAACTGCTCTGTGAAGAGAGATTGAATTGTTTAGGATTTTTCCACTTTGCAAAAAGAACACTAAATAGAGAGTTACGGAGGGGGCCTATGAATTCATGAATACTGTGGGAAGGGTGCACAGAACATAATTTTCCATCATTTTTCATAATACAAGAAATAGGCAGTATACAAATGTGAAGTGCTCTTAAATAGCACAGAATTCAATTTTGGAATGCGCTACTACAGATTGTGGAGGCCAAAAGCATGAATAGATTTTTAAATCACCATCAGTGGCTACTGAAGTGAAACAAAACCCCTAAAACCAGACACAAAACAACTCTTCAGGGTACAAACTCCTGTTCAGGAAGATCCTAAAGGGCTTATTGCAAGAGACAGAGGTGTTACGGGCCTTGGCAACACCCAGAGACAGGGTAACGTGTTAGATGAACATTATTCAGACCCAAGTGGTTGCCCGTCAGGAACAGAGTCATTTCATGGGTTGTCTTTGCTTGCATCACCAGAACTATTAAAAAAATCAAATTTCGTTGATTTCAGTCCATATTGTAAAAATGGACCCAGTCCTTCATTGTCAGCTCAGTGTTTTTATTCTCTGTTTAAGCTGTTCTTTGCCTACTTAAACATAGCCAAAGGGAAATGACTCCAAAGTAGCAGCAGAACCGGGGGAGATGAGAGAACACAAACAGCACGGGTGTGCTGCAGAGTTCATCCCGTTGTTTACTTCCATTACAGTCGCACATCATCCTGAGAGGGAGCGTCGTAGCAGGGGCTCACACCTCCAATTTTCATGTTTTCTTTTGTATTGCACTTCACTCTCCGTGACAGCAAGCACGGAGAATCCCGCTTGATTGAATTTGCCAACAGGTTGAATAGTATGCTGTGGCTGTAGTGAAATCTACACTTAAACTGGACTCCTACACCACTGTTGCCAAAAATAACAAAGATAACAGGTGTAAGTAGATCTAGGATGTATAGCCAAACACTTGACAGTCATGCTTTGTTTTTTCAGTCAGTGGGAGTGTTTTCATGGATGTAGCCAATTTCAGTACTGGAACACTAGTGATCCTATGAATGGCTGGTACAGTACTTTTCATCCCAAGAGTTTTTCCGATTGTGCAAACTGTGACTCACTCTCTCGTTGCTGAAATGCAGCCACCTTTGGCATGGAGTGCAGCAGTTGTGTAAGAGCCCGTGCCAGTTCGAGCTGAGGTTTTGCTATACTTGAAATTATTGGGGTATTTTTTGCTATGTGTGTTAATGCTGAAGTCTGCTATTGCTTAGATAGTGAGAATTTAGTAATTCGTAAGCTCTCTAGAGCCCCCAATTAGTGTTCAAAGTGTATTATACCTAAATATTAGATAAAGTTTGTCAGTGTTTGTTTTAAAAATTGTGGAAAATTTAGTATTTTATGTTGGTTTTGATAGTGTCTCTGTTGTTGAGATTGACATCCTTCAGGCTAACGATAGATTGGTGGAGACATTTGCATGGTGTTTGTATACGTACTGATTTCTTTCTTCTTTCTGAGCGTGACAGCAAGCAGCCCTGTAGGTTAGAGGTGGTGGCCGAACTCGTGTTTACTGTGTTGATATACAGCCCACATAATCTCTCACATATGTTTCACAAGACCTCTCAATCTTCTGTGATATTAAAAAAAGATGATCAAAGCTTTGTGCCTCAAGAAATCCTATAAATCAGGATGAAAAAGCCTGCTTTTGAGCTGAGTTTTTGATACATCTTTAGGCTTACGCTACAGCTTTTGCTGCCAATCCTAACTGGTTGAATAGCCTGCTGGATTTTTTAGACAGATTTGCATCAAATAATTAGCCAAACTAAAAATGTCCTTTCTTCGCTTCTAGGCAAGAAATTAAGTTTCATTATTCTAAAGCTACACAGAAAAATCCTGATCCTGTAGTTGGAATAGTGGGCCACTGTCTTTCGCGGGAGGTCTTGAAATGGGAAGTTTTGTTGGTCTGTGGAGGACAGGTTCCCAGAGCTGGTCCAGGAGCATTGCTATAAGCAGAACTGCAGTAGATTCCGCTATCACTGTGAAGTAATTTTTGGCTGCTGCATCTACCTAATTTTTACAATTCTAGTGATACAATCTTGAATTAAGAGATGGGACACCTGAATTTCTCTTTTACTAGCTGTCCATGTTTTTCTTTACTTCCAGACATCTTAGCACAGGAACTCTGAAGTCTGCCTGCGGTGCACACTTGGTGGTGGTTCCTGTACATACAGCACTTTACTAATCAGTGGGAGATATTAGTTTAGTCCTCCACTTTTATCATTTAACAACATATAATGTCATACCTGATAAGTACTTTGTCAGACTTTGTCAACTTTCAAATTTTTAATTGTTTCAAACTTAAAAATCTCATCTTAAATGCCATAAATCAGAAAAATAGACTTTTAGCTATCTAAAAGGTTCTATGGCAGTTTTTCTCCTGATCTGAGGAAGGGCTTTGTGCCCCAAAAATCTGTCTTTTTTTGTCTGAATTATATCAGTTGATGTAACATATATTCTCTTCCTTGCAAATTCTGTCTAGCTTTTTTTAATGAGGAATTTAGGGTCACTAAAATGGATACTTACTGGATATAGGATGTAAATCGTTAAATAAGAAAATGTCTTTGAATCATTGAGAATTAGCATAATTAATATGAATTATTTAATGATATAATAATTTTGAATTATTAAATAAGGGTTAAGAGTAGAATATGAAGTCAGAGCTGTCTTACAGGAAGAAAATTTAAGTCCACAGCATCTTTTTTTTTTTTTTTCTTACATTAGATTTAAATGAGCACTGTTCAACTCTACATCTGTTAGTAATGCTTAGAAAATGGCACGTAAATTCTGCTGTAACCATGTAACAAAGCTTTTCTCTTTTTCGTGGTTTATTCTGTTTTGATAGAGTTGACTTTCCATAAGAACATTTTTCATAAGTCCACTATACACAGTTGTAGTTACAGGAGATATTAATCAGTATTCCACCTTCGTTAGGAAAGAAAGATCTGGAAAGGGAGAATTGAAGTACTTGTACAGAAGCTGCTGCCTGTTGAGTACTTCACAAAAGCATCATTTGATCTTGGGTTTCACTTTGTGTTCGATATCACAGACATTTGAAAGGCTATCTCTGTAGAAAGAGTTCACAGTTTAAATGAGGGGGAAAAAAAAAAAAAAGGTTATGTCAGGGTCTCACCGCAGACCAGGCTGTCCTGTACCTTTTCCACCATGAAACATTGTCACTGTTGGTACAGGAGGCATTGGTGGAGAGGAGCAGCACTCATTACATGTCGTGAATGTCAATCTGCCACGCATTGAGCGTGGCTGAAGGAAATTTACCTTGTATTAATGACCAAGTATTTTAATTTTTTTTATTTTTTTTTTTCTTTTTTCCTGAGCTAGCTACTTGGAAAAAATGACTTTGGAAACACAAACTCTCATTTCACCTCAAATTCTCTTGTAATCCCATGACTCTAGATTTGCAGAAAACATGCTTATTGTTGTGACATTCCTTATAACATTTTGAGTTAGTAGTAGTATGGCAGTTACTCACATTTAGATTTCCTAAATGTGTAGAGATTGGAAATCCCATGATAGTCAACAAAAACTCTAGTCATGGCCATGCAGCTACGAATATTTTCTGAGGTGTCAGTTACAAAATAGGGCAAACTATTGCCATATGGACCCTGTTCTATAATTGATAGTATCTATAATCTGTTGGCAGTATGCTAAACAAAAAAAAAAAAACAAGTGGCGGGTTGCCAGAAGCAGGATTCTCTGAGATCCATCGGGATATTTTGTTTTTCTACACTTCCTCATACAAAACTAGATCATGATACTGGCACTTTTCCTTTGTGTAAAATTCCATTTTTGGCTCAGTAGAGCCAAAAAGCCCCCATCCTCTGAGCTATCGAAGCATTATCAGCTGGCAGTTTCTTGTAGGCATCATGGATAGAAGTGGGTTTTAAGGGGGAATTTGAAGAAAAAAAGGGCTTCCAAGTTTCAAGTAAGGTATTTTAGCTGTAGCAATGGAGGTATGGAACAAAGTGAGAAGACGCTCGTATGAGTAATTGAGAAGCGGAAACTGTTGCCCTACAGAAATCTAGCGTAGGAGGAGGAATATGAAATAATTAAAATGCAGGTGTTGTTCGCTTGCATTCTTGAGTATTGACATAAATGCGAGAAACCGACTGAACAACTTTGCTGCAATTCCCAAGTCTAGGCTTCTCATAAAACATTTGATATTATGGATGGTTTGGTTTATTTCATTTTAGAATTGGCCAGGCCATTCTGAGGTTAAAATAGAACTGGGGAACAGATAATATGACAATAAAAATACTGCTTTACTAATGCTGTGCTATTTGAGTCGTCTTTGAGGGATGATTTGTTGAAGTGTGAAAGGAGTTCCTGAGCGAGGGACACAGACCCAAATTCTATACCTCTATCCCCCTGGACATAGAAGCGATGAAAGGAGGATAGAGGGTCCATATCCCATGGATCCCTACAGATAAGTGTAATAAATACTTTGCGTAACTCGTATACGTTATAGTGCACTTGGGTCAGTGTTACTCCGGGGTTCGCCTTGACGAGAGCAAGGGAGATACAGTAATGGAGGTCTGGGTTACCTTTCCTAGCTCCATACCACTGAGCTACACCAAGCCCAGCTTAAGATACATTTCACAGCATAGGTACAAATGAAATACTTAACGGTTTTTGTAATAAAATAGAGCTGGTGAATGCACCACTTCGATGCAAAATTTTAGCTACTGATATTTTTAAATGACAAATTGCGTGCATGTGTATGGGGGGGACTGAGGAAATATGAGCGTAGCTGCTTTTTTTACAGTTTTTTAAATCCTTTTGTGTTTTCATTGCAATGAGTTCCAGGTAAGACTGTCGATAGATGATCAACGTCAACTGTCTGAAACTGGGGTCCCGAATGAGTGCTGCGACTTGCTTGCCACGATACAGTTTCACTTCAAAAGCTGTGTGGCTGTTTTTAACGAACAGTATTTCCCTGTAGACAGCTAACCAATCATCCGTGCATAGCTGAAGCCAAAATAGTCCTAATATTCTCTTTACTGCTACTACAGTATCTCTTAAAATGAAGGGTGAGATCATAGTAGCATTTTGGTTATTGGTTCAGTTTCCTATTTCTTTCTAGATCTTTTTTAAGCTCACACTGTCCTTACAGAATGACCTCCTGGGTTGCTGTGTGTAGCCATGTGACCAGCTGTTTACTGTGCTTCCCTGTGCTAGTTTGAGTCATTTTGATAACCTAGGACAACATTTTTAGCTTTACGGTGTATCAGAGGGTTCAGCGGTGTTTTGCTCACATACTTGGGAAGAATCCAGTACGGGGAGAAGAATGAAGTGTTACAGAAAGCACTTCAGTCAGGATTGATCATCAACTAATAAATTAATGCCAGTGCACTTTTTCCTTCTAGTGCTGTGAGCTTGCTATAAAGAAATACCGTGGGTGAGTTCTTTTATTTTGTACCAGGTGAGGATCTCAACAATATCCTTCAGTTAAGAGAGCTTGAAGTAGAAGTATACGGGCAGGCCCCAATAAAGAGTTAATGAAAGAAGTTTATTTACACTGATGGATGCCTCATGGTAGTAAACGCTACACTTAGTAGTATGTTAATTGCCTGATAATATGTTTTTATTTGCTACTATAAATCAACCTGTTGCAGTATGTTTAATATTTATAATTCCACATCATTATAATGTACTTCTTTGCATATCAAGAATTTTGGGGACCATAAGGGGCATTTTGTTGTGTTCACTGGTGTGAGAGTTCCAGCTGATTTTTCATGTTCTTGAGTTGCAAATGCCTGGGTGTCATGAGATCTTTTATTTAAAAAAATATAGCACACTGTTCCTATGCCAAATATTCTTTTGGAAAGCTATTTTTGCTCCCACCCCCAATAGTAACAAGAAAATACTGCACTATGAGTTATTTTTAAGTGAATGGAAATAGCATCCATATTATTTCAAGCCACTGGTGTATAAAATCTTTGTAATGAAAGAACAGCCACTTGTTTATTGCACATTTTTCCTCACATTTGTTTATTCTTAAAATTTAGAAAAGTGTCACGTGAACAAAAATACCGTTCAAGCTAATTTGTAAGCATCGTTCATTCTCACGTACCAAAAAATTATGGTTGCGTATGTAAATGAGAATGACTATTATTCTTCCCTTCTATTTTGTGATTAAAGAAAACCACAAAGCTCTGCATCCTTGATTCTTACCAGGTGTGATCCGTCCGTTAGAACAGGACAGTTCTCAGAAACTTGCAGGATCAATCTCACAGAATAATCTTCTGACTTTATTAACAGGAAAACATGAGGATGGTGGAGCTCAGTGAAAGCAATGAAAATGTATGCACGTTATTTTGTGTTCATGAAGTTTTACAGGTGCATGAAATATTACATGAAAAAGGTTTCATAGATTCTGGAAAGTCAAAATGTGTAGATTGTGTCACTGACGGCTCTTAAATAAATGAGGCTGCATTTTCAACTACGTCGTAAAGGGTGTAACATCATTTTCCTAATATACAGTTGCAATAGTTGTGTAGGAGTTAAGTGTAGTGCTTATAGTAGATGAGAATTTTATTCCAGTAGCGCATTTATTTATTTATTTCCTGTTAAAACAATTTAAAAGATATAAATAATTAACAAAAGTCAGAAGTAACCAGTATTTTCTAGTATTTTATGTAGGTAGAGCTAAAATGTATTAAATCCTCTGTATACTTCCACTGTGTTATAGTCAGCTTATGAATTCAAAGACAGCAGAATTTGTACCATATGTGTCAGTAGTAGCTTGAGAACTTGCAGGATAACATCTTAAATGCAGTTACACTGGGTATTTCCCTTTTTAAAAGTATATTCTTCAAAAGAGAAATTTTTGCTAGATGCTGTTACGCTTTTCATTTCAAGAGCAGATGCTCCTAAAAGCATTAAAACTAAACGGTCAACTGCCTTTAGTAATGTTTTCTTGTGAATTTTAATTCATTTTATAGATACTTTTTATCTGTAATTAGCTTCACTCCCTATTCTATAGACAGAATTAATTACTTCTATAACTAGTGAAGTAGTTTTTGGAATTACCCTACATTTGAAATACAGGAAAGAAAATGTGTTAGACTGTGTGTAGAGAAGTTAACTTCTAAAATAGCAGGCTGTGTATTTGATGGATAACATTTTTTTCTTACCAAACTGTATCTAATCAAATCCTTACAAAGCAATGCCATGCATTCAATGCATGTCCCATAATTCTCTTTGGAGACAGTGCACAGCTGCTGCAGTTAGTATTAGCTGCTTCTTATGGCTTGGTATTTTCTTTCAATAAAAATCACAGATGGCAGGGTGTCTTTCACACCATGATTGTAAATATGAGCCTGGTTCAGGTGGAGAGGTGATGTAAGTACATGTAATTCTACTTTAAGTATAAAAATCCTGCATTGAGCTCAATTACTGTCTGTTTTTCTGCAGTCCTTGAAATGTCCAGACTTGATCCAATGACAGTAGTGACATGAAACGTAAAGTGTTGTGTGTCTTAGAAAGGACATTGGCATCCTTTACCTATGAAAATAATAATGTAGCTCCGCAGGGTTTAACTTCTTGTGAATTTAGCTCCGTGTATGTTTGTCAGTGTAATTGTTACAGCTTTTGTTCTGTGGTCTGTGAAGCGCGTTAGACTTCGTAAAACCTCCCACTTCCCTCAAGTGTGCTTCTGCAGAGAGCTTGTTTCCCTTCCACTCACACTGGCACATCCTCTTTTGGGTGGGAGGGGGAGACTTGTAAATTATTTGCATAGAGCTTATGGACTGCTATTTTATGGGCTTTCTTGTTGCTACTTTTAGGGTGAAAGTGCAGTGATACCAAACATCATCATAGATGTCTCAGATTCTAATTTTGTTTCTCTGTTGAAAAAGAATAATTAGAGCACATCTGTTCTGATGAGGACTTCAGTCCCGCTTGAGTTAGCTCCAGCATTGGAAGCAAGGTATGCTATGCCTTCATGCCTTTCAGCAAGCACTTCTTGGTAGAGCTTGTTAGCTTGAACACAGCCCCCTGAGGATGCAGTTGTGTTGCTTTAGGGGCCCAAACCCCAGCTGTGACAGTAGTTTGGTCAGTATGAACTTGAAGGCCTACGCACCATGCTTTTTTGTGATGTGTAGGCATGTCCTAAGAAAAGACTAAGGTCTTACAGAAGTCTGTTGCAGAACTAACAAGCATTTGAGTTTCCATCAGGTTGTACCATGTGTTGCTGTCTAACACCAGCTCAATCTACATCCGAGTTAAGCAGGAGGATATAGAAACAGAATCTGATGGTGACTCAGAGTCAGAGGAATATAGAATAGGGACTGACACAAGCACACAGCCTATTATGGGCCTATGATTATTATTAGAATTAGTGCTGGTGGATATGAACTTTCTTTGTCTCTGGACAATCTCTCTATTGACTTTTTAAATTATTGCAGCAGTATTGGTGAATTTGCAAGCCACAGAAATTTGCTGAGAACATCTAATTCGGTTGACTATATAGGACTATACCTGCTGTATGTTTTCCAGGCTGGTTTTCAGGCTATTTCAAGTACCACATGTGCTGAAGCTCCCATCACTTCTTTTACGTAGCGTTCTCAGTTCAAAGTACCCTACTTTAAACAAATCTAACAAGTCTAACTTGAAGCTAGTTTCTGATTGTATCTTCTATTTCTCCCTTCCTACTTCTAAGCCAACTCATTGCCCCCATAAAGACAATGGCAAACCTCCCGTTAAGTTAAATAGAGCAATTTCAGCACTAATATTTATACCATTTAAAAATGTGTAGGCGGTACTCATTTCCCCCCAATTTATTCATAATTATGTTAAACTATGGTGTCTATATCTGAGGTTTTTTCCAAGTTCTTATGATTTTTCATTTGTCTCTGTTCACTTATAATTTTTATTATTCTTCCATGGATCTCCTGTCATTAATTTAAATCTTTCTGGTAATGAAAAACCTCAGTTAGAGTCTCAGCATATGCAAGTGTGTATCACTTCAGCTTTTATTTTTACTGCCAAGCTCAAATGCTATCTCATAGAGCTGCTATTCATCGTTACCTTGCTAAATGGTTTTTATTTAATTTTTTTTTTCTAGCATAAAAGCATTTCAGATAATTGTCTCTGCTTTTGACTTTTTGCAAATTTTCTAAGCTGAAGGGTTTTTTTTTTTGTCCTGTTCTTTTGGTTTGCCTTCTCTCTGACTCCTTTTTAAAATGTTATCATTCTTCCTTAAAACTGCAACCCCTTCTGAGGGATGTTTTTTTCTGTGTTCATTTTCACGTTGGATACTTTTTATTCTAGGACACATGATAAAAGAACTAAAAATCCAGCCTCTTGCCAGTCTTTGTGGAATAGTCTAGACATAACAGTTCATTACATTTCTTTTTAATTACTGCATTTTTTTGTTCTATTTAGTAGCACTGTGTATTGACTTTCAGTCTCTTTGTGTATGTACTTGTGGACTTCATAGGGATGTGCAGACTATGAAGTTGGTATTGGATGGATATCCAGGAAACACCAGTAGGATGGGATTTCTCTAATGCAGTTGAGATTGGAAGTGTTTATTTAACTGCGTGGCCTTGGAGAGCTCATTTCCGTTCCAGGGTATGGAAGGATTGTTGTGTTTTAGTTATAAAGTTAGCAAAGATGACATATGTCTGTGAGACTCTCTATTCATCTCTGGAAAATTTTAGATCTTGGCATGTTTGATGATTTGGTATCAACCAAAGGTGATATCAAGGAAGTTTCCAAGTGCTCACTGCTTAGAGACAAATGTTTTCAGTAACAGGAACAGGCAAGTGCCCATTTATCAAATTGCTTTCTGTTCTCTACTAGTGTCTTAAACAGGTACGTAGGAGCCAGCTGCTCATGTCTTTCAGGTGCTTGGTTAGCTAAATGACAACTTTATGTACTTTTGATGAGAAGAATAATGGCTCTGCATTTCTGATATGTTGTTGGCACGTTAGTCCATAACATCTGACAATCTCACCTAATGTGCTGGTTATGTATAATCTAAATGAGAAAGTGAACATAGCTGTTTTGATAAACATATGAGAATGTTTAACCACACTCAGTGATGTAGCTCTCAGTTACAAAAATGCAATTCATAAAAGTATCTTGGAATTCACACCTCTATATACAGCTGCCAGACAAAACAAAGTTCTGGTTCTTCTCTTGGTCCTCTTTCCTGTTCAGATTTTGAGAGCAATCTTCGGTGAATGGAAAGGGCTTCAAAGAGTAGAACAAACATGACTTGAGCGTGGACTGACTGGGCACACCTCTACTGCTGAATTAGAGAAAGTTTGGCAGCAGTCCCTGGCCCCAAATCCCAGTGGTGCACAGGCTTTGGATGGCTACCTCTAAACCGGGTTGGTCACATCCATCCCATCCCATCTGTCTCTGAGCAGCCGTGGGGCAGCTCTGTACGCCTAAGACACAGTTTTGAGGAGGAGGCAGGGTTCAGTTCACAGTCTGAAAACATGCAATCTTTGCTACAGTACACCAGAATGATGCTTTAATTACCTGCCGCCAGAGTTACATTTTCTGCTTGCAGTATCAAGACATTAGGAGAGATTGAGGACACAAAAAATTCGAGGTCTGTGCAGGTAGACTGTTTGGAGTGCAGGGAGCCAGCACTGATGTGTGTTTTCCTCGCTGACTCTTACAACAGTTACTGAAGAGAACTCTGTCCAGAGTTGTGGCCTAGGTTTATTTTGGAGAAATCTACTTGGATGGATTGTTTCAAAGGCAGATCCAGAGGAGAATTAAGCAATGTGGACAAACAAGGTACAGCCAGTAATATGGCAGTGCAGGCAAATCCATAAAACTATGCCTTATGTCATCAGTATGTATTTAAAAAGACAGAAAACACTTCATTGCAGCTGCTGATTTGACTTTAGCCCTTCTTTCTGCGATCCCTTCATAGCTTTTTGCACAAGAACTTGGTTGAACTTCAAGTAATAGATCATCCTTGTTTCTGCGGATCCCTTAGCACCCCGTAGATTTTTTTTATTTCAGAAACAACAGATGCAGCATTAAGTTTGCTTGAACAACATCTATGGCCTCTCTAGCACGTATGCGTGAGGGAGGGCTTTGCCTGTGCATCTCATACTCTGGAAGCTGACCTAGGAGGGAAGGGAGCAAGAGGAAGATACAGTACCATTTGAAAAACTATAACTCATGGGATTTTTTTGGCAATCTGTAGACATCAGAATTCTTGTGTATTTTTTCTCTTGAACCACCACCCTCATTACTTGAGAGGGAGGGAACTGTAAACTCCAGAACTTTAGTCTGGACTTAATAGCTGTGGGATAGTAGAAGTTTAAAGGAAAACTTCTTGGCTACATGATTAAATACTATACAGTCTAACATGGAAATGCATAATAATAAGATATGATACTAAATTTGATGCCTGAGTTATTTGCTTTTTCTGCTCTTGCCTTCTGAATCACCTTCTCTTATAAAATGCTTTCTGCTTCTAATTCATTCTCCCATATTTTCATTCATATCCTTTCAAGATACTTACTTTTGTGTCATGACTTAAGAGCTAAGCTAATAACTTAAAAAAGCCCCAACCCCAAACCTATGCATTAGTTATCTCTTCTCTGAAGGGGAGGTATTGAAAACATTACCTGAGGGATGTAGCAACAAAGGTTAAAAATTCATTTCACAGTTCAAAGACGAATAACCAGAAGTGTTCCATCAGTTTTGTGTACAGGGAAATTTAGATTTTGAGTCTTCGATGTATAGGTGCATGAAATTTAATCTACCATAGCTTCTGTTTAGCTTGCTTTGTCAGTGCTGCTATGCTATTCTGTCATTTTAAATTGAAATTTAGAAATTAGTAGTTCTAGACCTCTTTTAAAAACAAACTTACTTTTGAAACAGATCTTTATTTGGGGCAAAGAAATGCATTGCTTCTGGGTTTTGAGTTTTCATGCTATACAAAGAGATTGCTAGTGTGATAATTTCAGAGAGGCTTACAGTATGGGAACTCAGTTTGTCCGTGTAATGCTGGTCTGTTCTTCATACACATTTTTAATTTTGGTAAGCTACTTAAACTCCTCTGCATCTGGTAATTTTTCCAGGAAGATATTTCCTACTGGGGGATTTTTAGCATGGAGCTTTCATTTTCTTTTTCCCTAAGCGCCATACATCTCTAAATGGGGTTGTTTATGAACAAAAAAGTTTGGCAGATTCAGTATGGGTGGAGTGCAGTTTAGATATCTGTCTTGAGAAACGGGAGTTTACATAAATCTTACTTAGCTAAATTGTTGGGGAAGAGCCAATTATGTATAGTAGAACTGCTTTTCTGAATCTTAAGCTGTATGCCTAAACTTGTCAGGCCTCATGGAAATCGTATAATTCTCTTTCCCTTTCTCCCATGTTCTTCATGCTTTTGCATATTCTCGGCAAAAATTCTGTAGTGCCTGTAAGCAGAAAACCTCTGACAAGTCAGATCACTTAAACTTCCAATCAACTAATGAATTTATACTGCAGAGTAATTTTCCCTGGAGTGCTTTGGAGGATGCCGCCTTTGGTCGAATTTTGACCAAATCCATTAAGTCTTTATATAATGCCAGGCAAATCACATTTTTTTGGCTCTTGTTTTTCCTCTCTACGTATGTCCGCCCTGAATTCCCCTTAGCTTTATAGTGTCGCGCAGAGTTTTTCCTGTTTGGTCTGCACTGGCTTCTTAGCTGCTTTGCTCTTTACTCACTGCCCTTTTTCACGTAAGCTGCCCCAGAAAAGAAATCTCTTGGTTATTAGCAATTATTTTGCCCATTGCTGGTAAAGCCTGTTCCTATCACCCCTGACAACTGGCTATTTATTTTGGTGCCTACATGAGAATTTTGGGCCTCATACTTGCGTGTGCTGTTGTATACCCCTGCAACCCCGGTTGTTAGCCGTCTCAGGATAATACTGATACCTGTTTCCTTGTTGGACGTTGTGAACAGCGGGCAACACACTAAGTTTGACTGTTACAAGATTTTGCTAAAAGGCGCCCCAAATCTTTGTTATCTTCAAGAAGGAAGGCAAGATCACTACAAATAATTAGCCAGTGCCTGATACTTATAGAATCATAGAATGTTTTGGATTGAAAGGGACCCCTAGAGGTCATCTAGTCCAACCCCCTTCTTAATTACTTGTAAATTCATTATTTTTTCTATACTCAACGTATATCCTGCCAGGACAGTAGGCCTACAGTTTCTGAATATAATTTTATTGGCTTCTTTGAAGCAATCTATTACCTATTTATTAGCTTCTTTGAAGCAATTTATTACCTATTTAAAAATATTTCAAAATGTAATTATTTTAATTATTTTTAATCCTACAGGATACATTGCTAATTATTACTGATACTATAGATTTATTGTATTTATATGGGGTGGATTTTGCCTGACTAGTTTCGGGGGTTTAATGGATTTATTATTAATAGCTTTGGGCTCTATTAACTGGAATGCTAATCACCTTTTCTCCCCAGTATTTTCTGTGGGAGACATGCAGGCAATCAGAAAAATGATTCAGTCCCTCTCAACTAGCTGTTGAAGTGGGATGATTTACAGCCTTCCGCAGAAGGCTGTGACTTATGCCGGCTTCTACAAGAGTACAATAGTATTTGATAATCAAGGCGCTCATACAGGATTTGTCTTCTACAATGAATAGTTCTACTAGCCAGGATATTATGAACTGAAGTGATGTGACCTTGCAGTTAAATTTATGAATATTATTTTACTCCCAAAGTGACCAAATGTGCAGGCAAGTTCTGGCCAGTGTAGATTTTGGAAACATGGAAAGAGTCTGAAAAATACGGGAAATGGAGAGTGAGGAAGCGGGAGAGGGATCTGTGAGCAGGAGAACCAGAGAGAGTTGAGGACGTGGACCCAAAGATTCTCAAGGAGCCTTGTGGCTCATAGAAGAGGCGGTGGAGTGGTGTGGGGCTGGATGGAAGGGGTTCATGGGGCATTGGAGGGGGTGGGAAGCAGGGATTGGGGTGCGATGGAGAGGCCTGGAGTGCAAGCCTAACAAGAAGGCAGCAGTGATCAACGGCCGTGCAGAACAGACTAATTGTGCCCAAAACCAAACCCGAGTGCTGTGTGTTTGTTGGACAGGAACAGCAGTTGATGTTTCTGCATGGCTTGGAGCGTGGGGGGGAACAGCAGATAGCAGAGGAGTTATGGCTCTGGTTAGGCAGCAGCTCTCGGGCAGAGTCAGGTAGTTGTGAAACACTGCAGAACTCTTGAAGATACGTAAGCCAGGGCTGCAGCGCACACCAGAAGGGACAGGGCATAAGGACATTAGAGCATTTGACTTCTTTGTCGGTCCACCCGTGCATGTTGGACACTGTGAAACTTTCATATCTTACAGTATTATTTAATAGGCTGCTATAACTGTCATAAAATACCCGTGCTGTGGTCTGAGTTAATAAAAAGATTCTGTGTTTTTTAAAGCTATACAGCCCTTTTTTCAGGTCTTACATTGCTGTGCAGTATTTCCATACAAGTTGGCTAAAATGATGACTCAATTAAGTACTTTTCTGCTAGTAAAATTGTGTCCATTCTAAGGTGTGTAATCAAGTGGGCAAAAGGCTTGAAACAGTGAAGAGGCGGTGGTCTGGAAGTGGGGATGAGCTATGAAGGGCAGAAGGTAATGATTTTTTTTTCCAACCTTTTTACAAGGTTTACTTGTAAAAGGTTGGAAGCCACTGTGTGGCCCTGGTTTAGATGCTTGACAAAAGTAGAGGGCACAGACTAATCTGTGCAATGCTGCTGAGAAAAACAAGAGTTACTAAAATATTATTCGTGCTGAAGACGTGAATAGTTTGGCAGCCTGCAGCCATCTGGTTATAGTCAAAATGTCCCATACTGAGGCCTTTAGATTACACAATGACCAGAGATACTACAGTTCTTTCCATTCTTTCACCTCTTATGTACATTCCCATACTTTGAAAGAAATGCTGGGAATTCTGACATTTTGCCACATTGCACAATGATGATTTAAAAAAATCCAACCCAACCAAACACAAAAAACCTTTACCTTATTAAGATAACACTTTGAGGCCTTCTGATAATTTTGTGATTTAAAGGAGCCCAAGAGAGATTTAGATGTCCAAATCACATTGAATGTTTGTAGGAAAAAGAGGCATAAGCACTCCCGTTGTCTACTTCTGAAAACAGAAGGGGTTGGGCTGCCTGGTCTGGACATCTTAATGTGACAGTATGTGTTAGCCTCTCTCTTACCTTCACTGTTTAACTGCAGTTGTAGTGTTTTGTCATAACCTTGTATCTGAGATGGAGGCCAGAACATGGATCACCTACACATCTGAATTTAGGGGGGAAAAAACGTGATGGTCCTACATGAGGTAAGTTCTTCATGAATAAAATCGTTCTGTGGCAAAAGTATATTTATTGTATATAGCTCTAATGTTTGAAAGCCAGTTGAACAGAAAGTTTGCTTCTGTAAACCAATTTACTGATTAAAAGTTGCATACTCTGCCTGTTACCTACATTACAGCATATTTAACTCCTTTCTTGATTTCTCTAGACAAATGCAAAGTGACATCTTAAAGGAAGAGCAGCTATTATGAGCACTCAGGACTTAATGCATTGACCTGGCATGCCCTCCGTGACCTTGGCAGTATAAGGCAGCTTAGTAGTTCAGTGCGTCTTTCTGTTCATGTTTATTTCATCAGAGGTATAGATGTTGTATTCACGCACCTTACAATCTGTGAAGTTAAAATTAAACAATTTGCCATCATGTCTTACTGTGAGAAACTGAAAATCACACTTCTGTGTCTGTGTACCAGACAATGTTTTGTCTTTGGCGAAAAAAATTTTAGTAAGATAGAGAAAGGTGAGACTTCTGAAGAGACTGAGCAAATGTGGGGAACTAAGTTCATGTCATCTTTTGAAACACCTCAATCCTAAGTATCAAAGGAATAATTAGAAAATAAGGTAGGGTTCACGTGACTTCAAAATCTCAGTACAAATATTTCTGAACCCTGAACTCAAATGCTGCTGTACCATGTAAGTTCTGATTGGAACAATCTCCTGTATGAGCCTCTTCCCAGTAATAAGTATAGCAAACTTCTTTTTAAGCTAGTGGGAGAAGTGAACTTATAGCTATTCCCTGCCAACTGCTTAAAAAGCTGCCAGCTAATCGGTTTCTCTGCTTTTTGTGTCAAAGTTGAAATCTATCTTGACTTCAGCTCAATTCTTTGTGTAAAAGCATGGTGATTGCTGGCGTTTTCCTGTTGTAAAAAAGCCCTCTCAACTGAAAACTTCTGAAAACCATCTTTTATAATCTCACAATTTGTAGTGGAGCCTAAGAGTGTTGATAGAGATAGAATAGAACAATTACTAAGAATTCATACTGACCATTAGTTCAAACAGTCAGGCACAACAATTACTGGGTTTTGTTGATTTCAATATAAGAATTTCATTTCTGTTTAATGGAATTTTACCCTATTCCATTGGCGAACAACACCAGCCATTGTGACCTCTACTGTTCTACTTGGTGTAGACTTGGTGCATATACAATATATATTGTCTGTGCATGGGTAGACAGAGGTGGAATATGAGCGGAGAGGTAGAGCTCTGTTGGTATTACCTTTCCTTACTAGGGTGTTGATCACTGCTTGCCAGAGGACTTCTTCCCTTCATTAATGCTTTGTGTAGGCTCTTGGGCCTTCTCTATCAGTTCTTGTACAACTTTGCCTGTATTTCTGCATGTTCTGGCCCATGTTCTTGAATTTTCTTCTGTCCTCATTCTTATCCTTGCTTTTTCGCATGAGTCATGCTTTCTGGAATTGATCTAGCTATCTTGTGTGCCAAACAGTTTTCCTTTCTTCTCATCGCTTTTTAAGATAGAAAAGTTGAATTTGGGACAAATTCTGGATGCTGTTGGTACTTGATGAATTCAGAAAATACCTATTCTTTTCCCCGTTTGTCATGGATTTCTTTTATCATTTAAGAAAAGGCTTTCTGTGTCTTGCTGTATAACAGAGAGAAATATAAAGGTATTTTTTGTAGTACCTATTGTAATATTTAGGAATATTTATTTTAAATATGTAAATATAAGGAAGGCAAGAATGGTTAGAAGCCATGGCTTCATCTTTTATTCCAGTGAACAGCACTGATCAGGAGTATCACAAGAAAGGGGAAAGCATTGTCGCATGATAAGTAATAGCACAGCGTGATATTCCTTCAGCCTCCGTGAATCCGTCTGTATTTTTCATGTGTGTTATACACATCTGAACACCATTGCAATGAAAGGGCAGCTTGTACAGTTCCAGCCCTTGCAACTGATTGCTCCCCTGAGAGCACTCTCCAGTGTTGGTCTTGGCACAGGCTTATCCTAATGGGCATAATTTTAATCAGAATTTTTTGCAAGGTTAATTTTCAGAGTCTTTGTTATTCACTAATATCTTTCTCCTAAAAAAAAGTGTCTTTAAAAATTCAAGTGAAAGGATCCCAGTCAAACTAATGTTTCTCGAAGATCTGTTCAAACGTTTACCTCTACCTTTTTAAACTGTTTAAAAGAATACATGGTAAAGTCAACAGCAGGATCATAATCACTGTTTTGGTCTTTGCATTAGAAGTTCGAAATACAAAGTAATCTACACAGCACGTCTCAGGATCAGGTGTATTTTCTTTTTGAGACTCTTACCTGAATACATCGATGTTCCTACTTTTGAGAGAGATGTCACTGTATTAATCACATACTTACAGATGCACTCTGCTTGCATGAACCACTGTCTGTAGGTGACATAATTTGGAGTGATTACTGAAAGACTATTTTGAATCTGAGCTGCAGGAGGTGGTTCAGGAGGCAACGTGTGATTTTTGCTTTGCTCCATATCTTAAAAACAGAAGACCAGACTGGTTCCGAGTTATACATAATCCTTTGTGGAAAGGATCTGTTACTTCAAGCATGTATTATCATCCCTGATTTCTTCAACCCAGATACCAGCAGTCCTCTTCACACAGTGCTGAAATAAATACGCACGTAGTCTCATGAGTTATTCAACAGAAAATGTTAGAATTGATAGTGTATGAAAAATATGATTATGTTACCTGATAAATTGTGCTCGATTTGCCGAATTTCAATAACAAAACTTTATATTAAGAAATACTGTGATCATTTATTGCAGTGCCCAACAGCACAGTATGTGGAAAGAACCATTATTAAAACAATAACTGTTGAGCAGCAATGGTGCTCAGTATTTAGGAAATCCATTCCTACCCACAAATACATCCTGATCTAAACCCTCTTCTTTCAAACCTGTTGTTTTTGATATTGTGGTTAGAAGGTCTTCCTTTTAGCCTCGGCTAAGGCGTATTGTGCAGCTTTCTCCTTCTAACAGTAAAGGAATTTAACGTTTCGCAACCCTTTCTGGGCAGCGAGTTTGCACATCCCATCACGTGCCTATCATTAATAATGCACATTTATTCCTTGGCTGACAATTTTTCATAGCAGTCAAATTCTGAGTAGTAGCAGACGGTTTCAAGGCAGCATTCCTTTTGTTAAAAGCCTCAATCATATCTGGTGTTATTAAGGATAATAATTACCTCTGGAGTGTTAGAATAGTGCTACTGTTTCAGAAATTTAAGGTGTGTTTTTCTACTTTATTTCTGATTTTATTTTCAGCTGTTTAGATTCAAGATGCAAGTGTGAAAGGGGGGATTAAAGCTGTAGTGACCCAATTATATTATTGCAGCTGATAAGCACCAGTAATTTAAAGATAGGCATTTGGTATTTGGGAAAATGAGTGAAATCTTTTTGTTGACAATTCATCACTGCAATCTTCAGTAGTCTTCATAAAAATCAAGACTTGACAATTTTTTAAAAATGTTTGCAAATGATTATTTTCTGATTAGACAGCAGCTGCACTTCTGTTCACTGTGGATGCAGTATTTCTCATTAATTGTTAAACAATATGTGGAATCATATTTGTGTTTATCTTGACCATATGACCATATGTACATGCAGGAGACATCTCCTCCAACTTTTTAGTTTAACTGCCCTCTGAGTGCAAAGGTAACCTCTTGAATAGAAGTGGATATTGTGCACTCGTACCGTATACGGACACAAACCGAATTAATAAATCTTCCTGTTCATCTCAACAGAGTGTTAGCTTTGCAGACAGATTATGGTGATTTAAATGTCAACAGAGTTATTTTACTTCTGATCGTTTTAGTAAAAGCATCCAGTTAATGTGCTTATCCAGCATGGTTGGATATTCCATTCATCTGAAGGGACATTCCAGAGGAATAAGGCTGCAAGTTTTAAATTGGGGATGGTTTCATCATCTAAGCAGCAGGTTGGATTTCCTAGACTAACATCTAGACTCTCTGGAACCACAGGTTCAAATCCTGGCAAGCAGCCCTGCCAAGTCTCACACTTGACACTCATTTGGTCCCCAGTGTGTTGCTCCATGACAGCTCTGCTGAAATCTCGCACACGCAGCGGCGAATAAGGCGAATAAGCGGTGTGTTTCATCCCCTGCCAGTGGGGCGGACACTGACAGCTTCTTCGTAAAGCCCTGGAATTGCCCCTGCTCCTGCGTGCTCTGTAAACAGTGAGAGAGAGGAGAAGAGAAACACTGTAAGTGTATGAGGATGTGGGAAACGTACACTCAGGAAATGCTAAACTTCCCTCCCCTCCCACAAAATACAAAAAGCGTTGAGAGAAAATAGAGGTTTTGCTCCAGAACTGAATATCTTTGGGTTTGGAAGAAGAATGTGGAAGTTCAGGTGCTACCTGAACTCAGTCTTGTCATCAGGATGGCTGTTAACCTATGCTCTATTCTTTGGTGATCACTTCCTAAATTACCGAGGTCGTATATAGAGGTCAAACAAACAAACAAAAAAACCCCACTGTTTGGAAATTGTAGCAAAATGGAAGTAAAGTTTGAACTATGCTAATGCCTTTGCAGATGACCCTTTTTTGAGTAAACATTTTGACAGAGAAATTAAGTATTGTCTTTGACGAGTGGAGCGAGATTCCTAGACTGCCCAAGTGACATTTCAGAAACAGCTCATGTATTGATTTTAATCTCCTTTGCCTCAGAGTTTTGAAAGCAAACATGAAGAACTGGTGAGAAGCGTAAGGACAGCACTGTCCTGCGTACTGCAGTGGGAATGGTGGTATTTACTGGACAGCAAGGTGTAAATGCATGTCTGCCGCTGTATCTTTGCTCTTTAATTGAATGGTTCCATTCATTCGTAAGTTGATTGACATCCAGTAAGAATTTAACTATACTTATCAGTTCTGTGCTTGAGTGCTGAACAGACAGATTTCACATAAATATTTTAATGTATCAGATATGTTAGTTTCAACGAGTATTTTGACAGACTAAAACAAGAAAATATTTTAACCCTGCCCCATCCCTGGTACTATTATTGCTAAAATACTGTTTAAGTATGAACTGCACAGTAAGAGCACTTCAAATCATCAAGCATCATTCATAAAAGTATAAATAAAGAAGACTAAAATATAGCCATCTTCAAGATTGGGGGCACTTACTAAGTATTCTGGATAACAGTGAGTGGAAAAAAGCCCCAAACACTGAAGATTGCTTAATATTTCCACAGAAGAGAGAGAAATTTTTCCTTTTTTTTTTTTTTTTTTTTTTTTCAGCTTTTGGTTTTTATTTATCACAGACCAGGTCCCTAATCATACTGACTAGCACAGTACTTTATGTATGTGCTGGAGATAGCTGCAGGGCTGAATGAACATTGATGGGTCTGAAACTGTGGACTGAATAATGAGACCAGGTAACTTCACGCTATGTCTTCGCATGGTTGGAAATAAGCAATGAGTACAGGATTAAAAAAAATGCGTGTATGTGACAGCAGCAGCTTTTCAGAGGAGCATAATTTTAAGAACTGTTGCTGTTGTCCAGACAGTATTAATTTAGCCAGAAAATGGTCTTCCAAGAGGTGTGGCTGTTCTCCAGAGGGTTCGGGGAAAGTCCTACAGGTTTGCTTGGTTGAGCAATTTTTTTTCATTACCTTTCTGTTTGAATGTTGGAAGGAAAATGACAGAAATCAGTTATGCTGTAGTTTGATTTGTAAGGAAAAGTTGTCAGAAGGGCTGGTATGATGTGAGGTCGTGACTCACTCCTGCAGCAGTCTGAGCACAGAGCTGAGACAACGTGGAACCCAACTGCTGGGTGCAGGGAGCAGCACGCACCCCACCGTGCCTTGTGCAGGCCCTGTGTGTGAAGGCATCAGCTCCCAGCAGAGGCCCTCCAGCATCCGAGCCCTTGCAGTGCTGCAGCATCAGCCTCCAGCGTGTGTCCAACCTCCCCACAGCTGTGAAGGCGAGTCCCTTCCAGGGGCTGGTGTGGGAGGGAAAGGAGCAGGGTATCCAGAGTGGGAATGCATGCAAGGAGAGAAAACAATAGCAGGTACAAGTTTCTAGTTAAACAGACATGAGAACAAAAATGACTGGAGAATAAAAGAATAATCTCATTATTGGAAGAGGTATTTAGCAGCACGGTGTCAGTCATTCCCAGACTTTGTGCTGCACGATAGTGTTAGAAATTTAGCTGTGATATCCAGTTGTACATATCTGAGTGATCCTCATACATGACCAAGTGTAAGTTCTTGCATGTCTTCTTACACTCTGAAAAATTTATTTTATTACTGTAGATATGTTTTTGAGAGAGTTCCATGCTTGGGGAAAAAAAGTAATTTTTTTTTTAGAAAAAGCAATTTTACATTTCTATTAATAAAGTAATAATTCAGGCTTTTAGATTATTGCTCCTGCACTTCACTAAAATGAAAATTAAACAAACTTCATCCTAACTAGAATCAGTTGCCACAAAAGTAAAAACCTAAGGAGAAAAAAAAGCTATTAAGAGATTTAAGCACACAACGAACAAGACCTTTTAGAGGAGATTAAAGTATGTGACAAGCATTAGTATTTCAAGGTGCTGCGATCTGCTCGTGGATTGATGTGCCTCAGAATGAGATGAGGCACATTAAAAGCTGAAATCATTCAAGCTGGTGTGAGACTGAATATGAGCAATTACCAAATAGTTAGGCATTAAACAAAATGGATGATTTTGTGAACTTGCAGTACAGAAGACTTCTTTGTGTGATCAGGCATTCGGTCTTTGAACCTTTCCCTTGAAATACAAACTTTATGAGACAACACTTATTGTGGAAACTGGGAAGTTTGAAAGGAACAGTTCCAATTTTAATGTTGCCGTCTAGCACTTTGTGTGGTGAGAAAGCATTACTCACTAAGAAAAACAACATTAAAGTGTTTAACTTCAGTATTTCCGTAAGCATTAGCCATTTAAAAGTCACAGCCATTAGCATTTGCAGGTTAGGAGTGCTGGTGTAAAAGATTGCCAGGTACCTCTGTCACGCTTGTGGAGTAGTGAAGACTTATATGCAGACTCCATTAGGAGGCTTTTTCTGCATTAAAGAGCCTTATTCCTTCTGAGTATTAAAGCAGAATCCTCTTAGGTCCCGTTCAAACAGTTTGTCTGGACTGTAAATCAGGCATAGCAGTTTTACAAAGGATTTTAGCCTAAAGCATGTATAACTGTGATTAAACAGCAAACGCAGCTTTCCACTGGTATGGCTGTGGCCTTAATTGGGATCCAGTACCGGGGCAGCCACTAAAATGGGATGATAAAGTGTCCAATTAAGGAGAAAAACGATAACTAAAAAAGTATTTGTGAATAGTTGTAAATGAAGTACTAAGTAAGCGACAATGAGGGGAACAATTTTTCTTAGTCTTGTTTCTATGTTTTCTTCCAGTAATCAGAGAAAAAAGCAGATCCTTACAAGAAGTATGATTTTTCTTGCCAGTGGATTGATTTCCTTTCACTGAACTCAGCCAAAGTTTTGACACTGACCTAAGTAGAAGCAGGCTCAAAGACCGTAAAATCCTATAAACTCATTAAAAAGATACAAACGTGCGTATGTATGGAAATGTTAAAAAGAAAAACTTGTCTAATTAAAACTGCTTGAAACTTCACTTATAGAATCATAGAATTGTTTAGGTTGGCAAAGCCCTTTAAGCTCCCCCAGCCCAACCGCTCCCCTACCCCTGCCATCCCACCCCCAAACCCTGGCCCTCAGCA
>NW_009260403.1:313651-327313 GCF_000687185.1 Egretta garzetta | reverse complement strand
ATGAGGGCTCCCCTCAGCCTCCTCTGCTCCAGGCTGAACCCCCCCAGCTCCCCCAGCCGCTCCCCAGCAGCCTGGGGCTATTATGAAATTAGAATGTTATTCACCAAATTTGGTGGATAAAACACTTCCACAAGCTTTAAAACATCAAAACCAAATTCATTGTTATGGCTTTGGTTTCAAAATGAAAAGTGTTTTTTGTACTTTCGGTCTTTGTTTCGAAAGCAAGTAAGTTCCGTAGTGAACTGGAGGATGGATGAAGCTTGTTTCCTACATCTTTCCCCTTTTTACTCTCTGTGTACCTTTCACTTTGAGCAACGTGGCTTGTCTTGGTTGTAGTCTTTGTGTGCTAGGTGGCTGCCTGGCCTGTTCGTGTTGCTGCTTCTCAGTACCAGTGGGGGCCTGAAATCTGCTGCCTACGCTTTGGTTACTTAATCCCAGCTTCTAATTTTTAAGCAAACTGTTACAAACCTCATCTATTGGAGGTCCTTTTCCCTCATTCATATTGGGCAGAAATTCGGTCAGCAGCTGTGTAAGTATGTTCTTTACTCGTTTCTTCTGAACTAGTGACTTGTACATTAAAGTCCACAGCTAATCATAAGTTCCTCATAACCTAATGAGCTAGTGAAAAAAAAGAAAAAAATCCTTACTGGTGTTCTGCTAGTTCAGACTCATTACAAGATTATTTCTACTCATTAGCTAATTCTATTGTTTATTGGCATCCTAAAAATTAGGTCTACAGGCCTGAATGGTGTTTACTAAATAAAAAGTCAGTTTTATTCTGAACTTTAGAAAATTTTTAATTACATTAAGTACCAGTTTGATCAGATTTCAGCACTGAAACTTTGCCAGGGTCTCTGAGTTGACTGCATTGCTTGACATGAGCTTTCTGTGTGAAAATCTCTCTTGGTCTTCCACAATCATTTTTGTCAGATCTTTGAACTTACCAAGTTCTGTTACTGCTTCATTCTAAAATCTGCTAACAGATTACATAATGTCTTGTAATGTATTTATTCACTTGACTTTATACAGCTCACATGTACTCCACACACATGACCTGAAAACCAAAGTCCCCTTGTGATTCCCGATCTTCAGCCTTTGTGATCTTGATCTGGAAATTGCGTCCTGTGATAGCATCATGTAGTGACTCGGTGCTTGTGAGCGAGACTGGATGCAACATCTGTTACCACAGATGAGAAGCAAAATGATGGAGAGAGCTAGCTTAGCATTTAATTATTACAACCATTGCATCTGATTTTACAAATAGCTCTTTTCTATTTGAGTGAGCCAAATAGAAAACCTAACCTGTGTATCTCATTCAATGTTTATATATTTTTCTTGCTTACAGGGACTTTTGGTTAGGTTAGCTTAGTAGGGTTGAATGTATATTTTTTTATTATTATTATTTCAGCCTGGTGGATTCCCTGGGGAGCCAGAATAAAAACAGCACAAGCTCTCAGTGACATTTTAGAGTTTGCTATATATCCTGTTAATGAGAATCATGCCCTAAAAGTATGTTCATTTTGTGGCTAAAGTTAAAAATATCACAGTGGGTCTCAGGACATTCATGTGGCTTTAATCTCAACATATTTATCATAGCTGAGTAATCACAGTGTATTTTTGAACAACCCTGAATTTTTTGTTGCTTCTGAGCCCAAGCCGATCGTCAGTTTTGCTAGAAATTATTTCTCGAGCAACGAGAGTTGAACATATGAAGCATTTTGCTGCAAGGGCTTTCTGATGTTTTTGAATATAACCAATACACTGATCACGACCCATCAAACTGGTACAAGCAATGCATACAATAATAATAATAATAAAAAAATGAAACACAGTCATTTAAAGCTGCTTTTAGGAGAAGTTGTTTACAAGTAGCCCAGCACATGGGATATTTTCTTTTTTTGGCTAAACCCAGATTACTACTGAATGTCCTATTCTTTTGGTAGTAGATTGAAAGGTGTAAATTGTCATCCCTAATACAAACATTTACTGATCAAACAGTTTCAGTCATGATTTTGACATTCATTTTTAAAGGCTGCTTCAGAAACCCATGACAGAGCTGTTTGTGCTATTTGGTTTGCAACTGGAAATTAAGAATTTGTATTTTTTAAATAGTGCTTTCTTTAACAGTCTTTTTCTGAATACTGTGTTGATGCTAGATATGGGCTCATGTTAAATCCAAATTCCAGTGTTGAGTACTTAACTGGATAGGTGGCCCAGATGAAGATTTTAGTTGTATTTTCTTCTATGAAACATAGGAAATTTGTTCAAACTAAAGTTTCCTTCCAGCATCTGTGAATGCCCATTTCTGCAGAACAGAATAATTAATATTTCTCTAGTAGAGTTTCACTGCCAGGGAAAGGGCATCATTTAAGACTATATTCCATGGGAAAGTTTTCAAAACTTTGTTTGATTTTTAGAATCATAGAATCATCGAATGGTTTGGGTGGGAAGGGACCCCTAGAGGTCACCCAGCCCAACCCCCCTGCAGGAGCAGGGACACCTTGAACCACATCAGGTTGCTCACAGCCCCGTCCAACCTGGCCTGGAATGTTCCCAGGGATGGGGCCTCCACCCCCTCTCTGGGCAACCCCTGCCAGGGTTTCACCACCCTCATTGGAAATAATTTCTTCCTTATATCCAGGCTAAGTGAAGTAATTTGTGATAATTTCTTTTTTATATTTCTATGAGATATAAACTTCATAAACTTCAAACTTTTATGTTGAAAAATTCACTTCTGCAATTCCCTCTTCACGTACCTATGCAAAATTTCCAGTTGTTGCTTTTCTATCGCTGTGTCTGGGATAGGCCTTACTAAATCGGGCTGGGCCAAGGAGACCTGCTGGTGGCGGTGGGTGTCAGTATGTGTTGAATTTTGCTGTTAGCAGAAAAGGTCTGCAAGGTGTAACTGTTTTTTTAATGAACCACTGGGTCAGAGTCATGTCGGTGAGGTAGAAAGTGCAATCCAGCCGTCGGTTTTGCTGGTTATCTTTTTACTACTTGCAGTGGTTAGGCTTTAGATAGTTTTGAATGATCTATATCTTCCTAGAATAGGTCTGTACCGTTAGACTAAAAGCTTGTTTTGAACAGCCAGCCCACATTTGTTTCGTACTATATTGAACTACAGAAAATGATAAATTATTTTTAGTTCGGTAAAAATACAATTGCTGTGCATTGATGAGAAGTGGCATTGCTGTAGAATTCCAGAACAGCTTTCGAGAGACGGTTGTGAAATCGTTAGTCTTGTATTTTATGTAAAGACATAATTAATTATTAATCATCGGCAAAAAAGGTATCATGATTTTTCTACTTCCAAGCAGCAGCATTTCTTCTGGCAATGTTAGATTTTTCACATATCACCTGTCTAAACAGTGGTAGGGTGTTCTTGTTTGTTTTCTTGGGAGTTCACTTCTTTAAAAGCAAATACAGAATAATCTCCATTATTCTGTACGAACAGGTTGTATTCTTTACAGAATATGTTACGGGAACATTCTAATAATAAGATATTCATTTATTGGTGGTTTGTAAGTCACAAACCAGCCGCTTCGTAGGTGGGAATGAAGTTTGCACAGTACAGTCCATTCCAAAAAAGAATCAAGCTCTACATGAGCTTCCAGAGCAGCAGAAGTTAGAAGGGGCAGAATGGAAGCACACTGTGTTAGAACAGCTTTTCAAGTAAAGAGAAAAATACCGTGCGTTTATTCTGTCATATTTCTTTATTTATGGATTCATTTCAGAACTTGATAAAAAGGGGTGTTATTTGTGATCCAAATCATCACATCTTTGGCAATTTCCACAGAGCTCTTGAAAAAAGGAAACAAAACCCCATGTTTGAGTTCTGTCTTTATGCTTTGATCTAACACGAAGTCAGTTGAAAAGCTCTTACAGATATTATGGAAGTAGGTTGAATCTGTGTGAGAAATCTGAGAGACAAACTCTTATTTTATAACATAATATATTAACTCTAGAGGTGCTCCCTATTCCCAAAATATATGGCATTCAAAGAATAAATAAGTAAATGGATAAAATTCCCACTGCCCCTCAGTTGCATCATATCATTTAAGTAGGTATTAATAACCTGACCCCAAAGTTCTTGATTTGAGAGGGAGTACCTTTGAAATTACAGATACAGTGATGCGAGTTTAGGAAGTATATGTAAAAATAACCAATATAGAACAGATGTTTATGTTGAAAATAACATAACTGTCTGAGAAGTAAAAGCGAAGACTGTTGTCTGTCCTGAGGGATTATAATGCATGATTCCATTTTTATTCCAAAAGGTATGGCAATATCTTACACCGCGACTGTAATGCTGCTTCACTGATACCTTTTAATATCGTTGGCCCCGTGTGTTCTCACCTAGAGAGCATCTGCCGTGAAACCAGAAGCCTCCAAACGTAACGATTACAATTTTATTGAGGATGAGACATCTATGGCTTTGTGTGAGCACGTTTCTGTACTGGTTCCGTACCTTGGTTCTATGCAATAGCTTATCTATAATTAATAGTATCAATATACTACTGATTAATAACTTTGATTAGTTTTTCTGAAACCATCTCTGATTCCAGTGTTTGAGTGAAAGTTAATTAGTGGGCCCTGCCATTTACTCATGTTAAAACCCTCCCTCATTTATATACTAGGTAGATAGTTTAAAATACAGTCTAGGCAGGGCTAGTTAGAAGTGCGTGAGCAAAGGAATTCATCAGGTATCACTAGTTAGAGCAGCGCGTTTTGGAGGTCACTGAAGCAGGAGAGGCAGAAAGCAGAACGGAGCTGCAGCCCCAGAAAGTTTGGTAGCGTGAGTGGTCTGGGAAGGGAACTGCGAGCAGAGAAATCAGCTCTGATGTTTAATTCCTTCTGTGCTCAGGGAAAAAAGGTGCTCCTGTGCTCTTGTAAACAAACCGGGCTGCAGCAGAGCAATAGCTGCCTCCATCAGCAGCTTTCTCTCAGGATCAGGAAAAAACCTAAAGGCTCATAAATCTTTGCTTAGCCATTACAACTAACAGGGTAAGAGTGACTTTCATGTGTGTGCATCTGATTTTGGACATTTATCCTTTACTAATGTTACGATGCTCGTGGTGGAACTGTATCCATCCAGAACAGTTGCAAGGAGGCTCTTTTCCCCACTATGGCTCGTTGCTCAAAAGCAGTGAGGAAGCTGTGTTGTTCAAGAGCTGCACCTGGGAGAGTGATGCCTGCTTCCCCTGGTACTCGTGGTCCATTCTGGTTGCTTTGGGGTAACCTTCATTGTGGGTGTTTGTGGAAGCATTAATGTCTGTGCTCTTGAGGCATTCCAGAGGAGTTTCTTGCATGATTCTTTCCACCCTCAGAGCACAGGAGGGATGAAGTTAAAGCAGCACGTACTCTTGCTTCTGTGGAAGTCAAGGAGACCAGGACAAAGCCCGTCATGAGCAGGGCTGGGCTTTCGTCCCTAGTGGAGGACATTGAGCTAACGCTGACTTGCCTGGCTAAGGAGCATAGGATTGGCCTGCTAATCTGTTTAACCAGGGAAAGTAGAGCGCTCCAGAGTTTCCCTTTGGTTGCTCGCTCTGCTGTCCAAGGTTATGTCATTCTACACAACCAGAGCTTCAGGAGCACCAAAAATACCTTCTTTGTAGTGTGACGAGATAGACTCCACAAACCCAACCAACTGGCATGGAAGCACACTTGTGCTTTAGAAAACAAACATATTTTCCATGTAATTTATTTCATTTTTACTCAAGGTATTTACTGACATCATTTCCAGTGCTGCAGACTAGGTTATCAGCTAGTTTGAATCAATGCAGACGTGTCTGTGGTAAAGGATCCAGCTAGTTGTATCTTGTGGGGAGACTTGTCAGTGCAAGCCCTTGCCTTTAGAATTCAATCCAGTAATGAGGAGAGGTGGGTGCTCCGCTCATCTCTCAGCATCTGAAACTTTACACTAAATCAATGTTCCCTACAAGTCCACTGGCTTTATGTATCCAGCAGCTGCGGGGGGATCCAAACCGAATGATGACATGGTGCCTTGGAGAGAAAAAGAAAACCACCGGACTTGTGCGTTCTCAGCAGCTGTTCCCACTTTAGTCTGGAGCCCCCACATGAGGACGTGGGAGATCATCTTCCCACTGTACGCCTGTACATCCTCAACACCTTGGAGAGGAGGAGAAGAGGGTTTGTAATGAACGTCTGCAGAGGGTTGTCTTCTCCGCTTCTCATTTCTGTCCGAAAGTGATTCAGGCCAAAAGGCTCTGGATCACAAAAAAGCTGTATGACTAGAAAGAATTTGTACAGAGTATGAAAGCAGAATGTAGAAAGCTACAGAATACAGAAAAGCTGCATTGTATGAAAGGCTCCAGAGGATAAATTTAAAAACTATACAAAATCTTTATTTATAAGTTTCGGTTTTAGTCATCAAACTCTCTAACTCCACAAACAACAAGACAGATGAGATTGCGCTGGGAAAATGCTTCTAACATCCAGCTCTTTATATATAGCAGATGGCTCTAGAAACATATACATAACTTTATGTAGAAGTTATTTTTGTTTGTTACCCATTACTAAATATATCATTAAGTCACTTTGTTGAAGCCAGGTTTGCAATTGTTAACCTGAGCATGGTAGAGTGAAGCCAGCATGGGAACACCTATATTTATTGCAGTTCCAGTTCCATCTTTAATTATTTTTTTTTTTTTAACATGTGCTTTCATCTTGTTTAATTCTGTCAAAATCTGAGTGGGAACACAGGTATGTTTTAGATATATCAGACAAGACCAATGGACGGCTGAAAGTGGAAATTCAGTGTTATGTAACTTAAATGTTCACTGCTATTTTATAACGGATCACATTTCTTTTCTCCTGACCAGGAATCTTACTTTTTCAATGTTTTGCCTACTGGTGTTAGCATATGGAAATGCTGCTTCTCTCAGTTTCTGGCTACCGTCCCTATTTGTGATGGTTGTCCTTATTCACTGCAAGTAGGATCAGACATTGTCTTTCACGACCACAAATTTTGACACAATTATTCACACAGCCCATGTGTCTGTGCATTTATTCTGTAGCTTTGGATGTCCAAGCTGCTGTAACTTAGAGGCAGCCCTAGTTTTTTGTTTTGAGAAAAAGTCTTGAATCTAGATCAGTATGTTACGAACAAGATGTAAAGATGCACAATATCTTTTCAAGTAACTGGGGCAGAAATAAATAATGATTCATAAACTTCGAGTAAATACGTGCTTAAATAATCTTAAACAACTTTCAAGTCAATAGCACTCTGTGTTTAGAATTAAGCATACTCTTTAGATTAGACATATATTCCCAAATGAAGCCCCCATACTCTAAAGCACAAGGTGAAAAAAAAAAGTCTGTATTTCATCTTCATCCCTCCAAGTCCCTCTGTGCCACTGAAGTGAAAGAAAATCCTAGAGATAAATATTCAAGGAGCAGGCTGACAACTGTAATGAAGTTATGGGTTACAACTAGAGAATAATGAGATTTCCTGAAATGGCTGTATAAAAAACAGAGACAAAATGTGTATCGAGTTGTTGACAGAACATAAAAAAGAAGAGCTTGAGACCAGTAATTTTTTAATATGTACCGTGTGAGTATTTTATAACAAACTTGCATTATACTAAGTATTTAAATTAAATATAAAAATATATTGTTATATGGACAAAATTGATCTGATCCGTAAATATTTCTATATCTTTTAAAATTATGGTTCTTTTCTGTCATACGTGGTGTTTTATGAGACTGGATTGTCCCCACAGAACAGGAGGAAACAAAGGAAATGTATTATTTATAAAGGTTGTTCATTATAATGATTATGGAAAGAAAACATTAACACAGTAAGAGGTCCTGAATGCACTGGGTTAGGGAAAGGGCAGGGTAAGTGGCAGAATGGCAATTCTGAATTCTGAAGAACATCTCTTGAAAATTTTCAGCCTTCCTTAGCTGGAGGAAAAAGTACAGGAGTAGAAAATAAACAGTCTGTGCTATCTAAAAACGTTACACTTCTTTAAAGCCCTTCATCCATTTTATAGCTGCATTTGAGAACTTTCTGCCTTTTGAAAGAACATTTTGATTTGAGGAAATTGTGACATATATCAGGGGTATGACGCATCATTAACGGGTAGAGGCTCGGTATGACTAATTTAAAGGTTTGACCTGTTTCATTTCCATATAATCAGTGAAGCAGATATTTAAACACAGCAGCTAAATGTGTATTAAAAAGTTGAAAGACTGCCTTTTTTGAAAGCAGTTTTTGAGATTAGATTCTGGTTTGTCCCTTTGGGAAAGGTGTCATTTTCTTGTGTGCTTGTTTTTGTTTTTCATTCTTGCCAAACATGGTTCTAGTTCATATTTTTATTAAAAGCTAGGTTCAAAAGTAAATTTTACTTTGGCTGTCTAACTTAGCTCTGAAGAATAAAACACTGGTGTTTGCTGTGCAAACAAAGCCCTGGAGAAGCCTCCAAATATGACCTCAAAACTCCCCAACTTAAAAAAAATCTACAAGAAAGTCGAGAGATTCCTTGCCTTCAGTATTTTTACAGATTCTCTTTTAAAAGCATAGATAACATTAGATAAAAATTAGCTTAATGAGATCTGCATATCTTATCATAGTATTTTACCTTCTAGAAGCTGATAAGAGGTTTTCAAAAATAAATACTACATGGCTCAAGGCTCCAGAAATAAATAAGGGGGTGGGGGTGGGGTGGGTTGTAGTTTCTGGTTTTTAACTCAGTAGTATGAAGTCTGAGCTTTCAATGGTCATAACAGAACCAAAACTAAGCTGAACTGTTACGGATCTCTAAAATATCTGGGATGTTAAGAGTGCTGGCTTAAGCGCCTGCTACGGAGGCGTAGCAGGGTCTGCAGTGGGGATGTATGGCTTTGGGAAGGTCACCTGATGCGTCCCACTTGGGTGCTTTGGCTTCAGGTGCAGTCAGTGTGGAGAAGGAGGTGTTGTCAGAAGCCACCTTAGGGGCTTGAGAGACATTTCTAGAGACAGACAAGAGAAAACCCTCCTCTGGAACTTGGTGCCTATCTCAGTCTCCGTTCACTTGGGATCATTAGCAGACTAAAGGCTGTGGAAGTTCCTCTTTTTAAAGCAGTGGAGGTAGTTTTTTGGGTTTGTTTTTTTTTTTTCTTTTTGTGAGAGCCTAACAGAGCTAATCTGTGAAGGGGTATGGTGACGTGTTCATCCCTCCTTAAAAATCTGAAAGATCTCAAATGTAAATCCCTAGGCAATGCTCCCGGGGCTGAACGTGCTGAAGTGCTGAAGGCAGCTCTGATCCCAAAGCACAGGCTTGCAAGAAGGCAGCGTATTTTGCAACCTGGGAGCTGGGGTGCTCGCCTGGGACAGACAGGGGATCCAATCTCAAATTGCCATGTTATGCATAACCAGCTCTTGAAATGTCAAAATAGCTTACCGATGAAGGGCCTGATTTCATGCTCTCAGAAAGTTGGTGGGACTGTGCCTTTGAGTAAAATTCAGATCTGTATTGTAGAACACAACTGAGTAAACAGAAATAAGTGAAACATTTTTATCCAACTTTTAAGTTGAGTTTTGTAATGTTTATTCAGGCAAATGGCTATTGTTTTGTTTTTTTTTTTTTACTTTATTGCCCTTTTTCCCATCACTTAGGGAATTTTAAACTTCATCCCTTTGAAAAATTTGCCTTTTGAAAATAACACAGCAGAGTGGAGGTTTGAAGGAGGAAGATTAGCGATGCAGACACTATGAATTGGCAAATTTATTGGCTGCAATGGGGACAGGAGATTTTAATATGTCATAAAGATAAAATAATGTCCTTCAGCACTGAGATGAATAGGATTTCTATATTTAAGAGGCCTTTGGATCAGACCCTGAAATAGCAGTGAGTCAACACAAATTAGCAGGCTATGTAGCATGATAGGGAAAGCAAAAAGAAACAAGAAAAAAGATGTCAGAAGGGGTGAAGTTCTACAGTGTTTTAGTGGTAAAGATGAGGAATGAAACACTGCTTTCCTGAAGGAAGATGGAAAGTTAATTCTGATTTCAGTAGGGCCAACCTTTCACAAAGAAGATGATCCAAACATTGTTCCAGCTTACATTCCTTAACACTACAACTGTCTTGAAATTATAGCAAGATAATAATAATAAAAAGCTAACTTTAGAGGTGTTGTCCAGGTAAAAGTAGTTCAGTCCCAAGGGAAAGAAAACGTCTTTCTGTAAACCGTGGCATGTTTGAGCGGTAAGACTTCTGCCCCCTTGCAGTGGGATGTTCCTAACGATAGTTTCATTCTTTCAGTTATTCAGTTACACATGAATTCTTAGTATAACTTAAGTGTGCTCATCTTTTCGTTGCTGATGATTGACCATTACACTTTGTTGCATTTATTTCTATTCTCGGTTACAGTTTTGAAACGATCTTAGGTCCAAGGAGACAAATTAGGGAGGAATATGTTTACATTGTCAAGGAAATTCATCTATCGTGGAAAGTTTATTTTTCCATGTGACATCACTGCTCTTCAGGTGGCAGTAATTGTAAACATCCCTTGTTTTCAATTCTTTGTCCCCTTAATCTCATTAGGAGAATATCAGACGTTAAATCTTTTAAGTAGCATTAGAGTGTGTGTTCATCCATAACATATGAGAATGCCAGTCAGGTCTTATCACCTACCTTTTACAAAATGTTTGCTGTTTTGCAAGTTACTGTGCTGAAAAATGAGATTTGATTCCATGAAGACTTTGCTGGCAAGGGTTGTTGTGAACTGAAAAAAAAAAAAATATTATTCAAAATCAGACTGACAGTATAAATTAGAGAGGAAGATGAGATGCATATGGGGGGGAAGAAACCGTCTCATGCTGTTAGGTTACCAACCTTTATAAAGAGCACTTCAAAACAAGTTTGAAGTCTCGTATGCAAGACCATCATGACACAACTAGCACGCTCGTACACATTTTTGTGATCTGCAAGGTCATAGGATGGAGACAGTAAGTGTACAAGAGACAAACTATAAGGTATTGTTCGTACAGCATCTTATATTGTTAAAAAAGCTTTCATCTGAACTCATAACCTAAATTGAATATAGCAGCTTGTTTTCCTTTAGGAAATAACTAATTTCTTACTCCTGTCAGTTTTTACTAGTTGTAAAAATAGATTTCTCGTATTGCCCTTCACACTTATCTCTTCCTCCTTGCCTCATTTCCTTTTCTCTCAAACCTACTTACACATCCATTCTTACTCCCTTCCCTTACTCAGTCTTGCAGAAGAAAATTAATTAAGAATTTCTAAAATATGAGACAAGTCTATCTTATGCCTATCATCTTTCCAGTCATTGCACAGCTTTACTTCGCTGTTTGTGTGTGGTTTTTTGCTTTTGAAAGACTATAGTCTACTTGAGGCATATTTCATAACTTAATAAAAAGACAGAGGCTTTTTGTTTCTACCATATGTAATTTTAAAGCTTCTGTCTCTGAAACTAGCTATGTAGTCTGCTTGTAGCAAAACCCCACCTCAAAATAAAACAAAAAACAGAAATAAAAAAATCTCTGTGTAATTCTCTCATGGATCCAGTGGTAAAGACATCAGGCCCAGGGATGCTGAAGTTTCTGTCAAGCCTTCCTTAGCTAAACATGGGAGAAATATGTTCTTGCTACTTAAAGAATTTTAAGAAGAAATACGAACTATGATGGCTCCTGCAATTCTTTGCGAGAGAACCATGTGATTATCCTGCAAAGAATAGTGGAGGGCAGAGGTAGGTATGGCTGTAAATAGGGCTCCTTCACTGAAGCTGCGGAACACAGATAGGGTTGCTTGGGTGCATCTGGCTCTTTTGTTTGTGGACCGAGTGCCTTCTGCACCGTCTGAATTTTCCTCCGTTAAAAAAGGAAGTAGATTATTATAACATGGACTTTCATTCTACAAATATCATAATAGACCTTTGATCAAGCAAAGACTAAGAGGAAAAAGTCTGTGCTCTGGCGTAAGTGCCTCGATGCAAATTTTGCTTTACCCCCAAAGCCGTGGTTTATGTTTCTATAACATGCACTATATTTTCATAGAAAATGTGTCAAAAATAATTTGATGTTGTGGCTGTTTTGCAAAAGTAGTTTCAGCTGAGAGCTACTCTGTTTAAAATCAGAGACCCTGCTGTTTTTCAGAATATGGATAATTCAGGAGCTACATTCCGTGGACTAAAAAGCCAAAATTTTGTCTTGTAAAGCCACCTGGCTGCAGTTGATAGTAAAATCTATTGTTAACCCCTTTTCTGTAATATAATTAAAACACTGCTGAATGATCTGGTTAGCGTGGCCTGGCTGCTCCCCGAAAGCACACCCTTTTGTGTCTAATAATCCTGCCCTTTGGAGATGGCTGTCCACAAGGGCTGTGAAACCTTGTTTAAAGATTTTAAGATCTTCTTAATCCCTTCCCTGATGAGACACCCATTGCTGAAAGCTGGGGGGGAAAGGTCCATCTGTCTTGCAACATATGTGTTTACACTGTAAAATCAGTAAATACAGCAGTGTGCTCCCAGTGCCAAGAATTTCCTTTAGTCATAAATCGAGATCCATTGTTTTGTTATTGTTACTTGAGTTTACACACATCGGAGGGACTTGTATTACTAATGACCTCAAGCAGAAAAAAACTGCTGCTCAGAACTGGCAGTGTGAAATACCACACCCCCCCCCCCAAACCTCAAAATATTTTTGAGGAACACAGAAAAGTGGGGTTAAACATATCTCTTGAGCGGGTTTCTGCTTTCCCCATCACGGCTGTGATTCATTTCTGCATTTGCCCAGTTGTACAGCAGGAGATGGGGCTTTCACACCAGCCATGTTTATCTATGTACTTTACGTGCCTAAGCAAGTAGCCGGGGCTCCCCAGAGGTTAGTGGAAAAGCAGGCTCCCAACCAACTCCTGGTTTAGACCCTTAAGTTAGACGCCTAAAAGGGGATGCTGTAGCCATCCTAGGAATAAATCTATGAAAAGCAGGAGAAACACAAGCAGAGCAATATCAAGAACCATAAATTGAATTCTGTGGCACATTATGTGGCCGTACTGTTAATCTGTTTCTGGTACTGAAAATCATTTAATTTCTTGTTATATTTGTATTTCTGCTTAGAAAATTGATAAAAAAGCCCACAACCCAAACACCCACTTTTTATTGTTCACTGGTGTTTGTGTAACTATAGCGCTTGGGGAGTGAAGTTATGGAACATGGTCTGCTCTGCAACGTTTTGTTCAGATTTTGGATTATAAGTGTCCCCGAGACATGACAATTCAGTTCTAAGAGGCAATTTAAGTATGAAATCAGTAAACTAGGGAAACCCCTGGCAACACCGCAATGAAACAGATCTGTTTGGCAGGCAGTGGTCTAAGCAAAACATAACTTTTTTTAACAGGTAACATCCAAAGGACAGTCTTCGACTGGGATTTAAAAGAGGGCAACTGGGTAACTTTTGTATGTTTACAGGAAATAATTTCCACACATGAGAAATAGCAACAGAGAAAGTATAAAATACATTTTGGAAAAATGTGAAAGGCAGGTAAATGCTGGCTTATAGGCTGGTTGAAGGCAGGGGATGAGAGGTAGATTTGTAGAGAGGGGAGTGAAGCTGAGGAACTCTGAGAAAAAGGCACTTAGGAGGAACTGGTGGATAGGACATCGCAGTCAAGGTGCTGGGTAGGGATGGCGTAGGGA
>NW_009260403.1:269345-313624 GCF_000687185.1 Egretta garzetta | reverse complement strand
CTGTAATGGCCGCGGTGCAGAGATTTTCTACTGAAATAGCTGCTCAAATAAGGTACTGCTTAGGTGTGAAGGCTTTAAACAAAGATGAATGTTAATGACGACATCCGTTAAAACTGTTGATACTGTCTGGTGGTGGTGAAGAAGGTTAATCGCTTATGTAAAGCACTTGAAGTTTGATTCCTAGGCATTCACAAGGAGATTTAGGAGAGAGAGGCTGAACTGAATTCTGAGGTCAGAGAGCTATGAAATCAATAGATCTATCAGTCATTAATATACCAACTATAGATCAGTTTCTGTTTGCGGACGGATCGACTAGGCAAATGCTCTAGAAAGGGAAGGGGTCCATAGAGCCCATAGTGTCAGTAACTCTTACAAAACGTGGTGATTTTTTCAGGTGACTTGTGTTACAATAATACAGTAATTATGGACTGTTGAACAGGACAGGTTAAATTAGGTGAGAAATAACAGTAAGTGATCTGATTCATAAGAAGTCAGGCAAGTACCTGGAGATGGGATTGGAGATAGAACTGTGATCACATTGCCAGATATATATTTGCTGGGTGAAACAAGGCGTTTGGGGAGGTCCATCCTGCAAAGGTCTGTGTGATACTTGTTCTGTGGATGTCGAGTATAAATATTTGTCAAAAGCATTGAATATTTATTCTCGATGAATATCATATGTGCTCATATATTCATCCTTTGGTTTTGACAAAGTGGATTGTGGTTTCTTGGAAGATTATTTCAGAAACTTGGAAAACGATCTGCTTATTGCTTCTCAGGAATTTCCTCTTAAAGCAGTTTGTAGTTCTTCAGAATTTGCTCCATGTGAAAATCTCCTGTATTACAGAAGACTGCAGATATCATCCGGTATTCTTAGATGGTTTCTGTTGCCTAAAAAATATTTTGGGGAACAACACTTGTAAGCCATCCTAAAAGAATAGCAGTATTAAAATAGCAAAGGGAAGCTAGAAAAGCAGAGGTGGGAGTGATCAGTTTTGGAGTAGGCTGGGACAGGATCTTGTGAGACGAGATTTTCTTGGTTTACAATTGATTATACTGTTAGCTTAAAAACAATTCAGAGAGTTGATACTTGCATGTTAGCTCATGTCTGCAGAAATACCGGCTGGGCAGTTGGAGAACACATCTCGCAGTTTGGTGGGTTACTGTGTAATAGTCACCAGATGCTGTTACCTACAAAAATTGTGGTAAAGAAGATTCTATGCATTATTTGAAAGCAGAGGAAAGAAAATGAGATAATACCTGTTACATTCGAAAAACGAGGCAAAACCTCCATATAACTCTAAGAAATATTTTGTTTTCTATTTCTGATATGAATTTCTTATGTTCTTACTCCTTCTTGCATTCTTAAGATGCATTCTTATCATCAAGAGCTGTGGAAATTACCTGGACAAATCCTGTTTCTGGTACCTTGATTTTATTTTGAGCACATGCATATGTTGCTGTATCAAAGCAGGAAAAATTTGCTCCGTGTACTGTGCAGGAGAGAGGAGCAAACAGGTTGATAAAATAGACAACCCTTTGCAAGATGAAATATAATTTAGTTTAAAACTAACGAGGAGCTGATTCTTGAAACAAGTTGTGTGCAGTGACCAGAGAAAGGCAACCTGGGATGGTTTTGAAGGATTTCTGGTTCCCCATAACATGCGTGGCAGTCTGCAATGGGTGAAAGGAAAGAAAACAAATCCACCAGACAACAACCACTTCTTATCTGTAGAGGCAGAAAGATGAGAACATCTGAACCAGTGGGTAGCAAAGAATGTCAGTTATGTTCTAATCTAGATTGGTGAATAAAAAGATAATCATCAGTAAATTAGAAGAGGTGTTGAAAGCTCAGTTAATTATAGGAAATGAGGAAATTAGAGTGCTGAGTCTGACTGTTTCTGATTCACTTGTTAAATTAAAAAAAAAAAGGTCGGGTTTTTTTTGTCATCTGTACTTTTGGTTCAGGTATATAGTGATATCAGATGTAGGATTTTTATTTTATTTTATTTTTAATAACTTCTTGAATTAGGGTTTCGGTGTTCATCTGGGCATCATCTAGAGTTTGCTTTGCTAGCTCTTGGGGCTTCGCTTCCCTGGCGTGCTCTTTGTGGAAGCCACGAGGCCTCTGTTTAACAGCGAAGGACTTACTGAAACTCGGAATTTGTAGGTTTGTTATAACAAATGTCGGGCTGTGTGAGGAAAAGAGGGAGTTTACAGGGCGTTTTTTATTGATTCTGGTTTTATTGCATCTCTCTGAAGGTCATGAATTGTTTTCTATTGCACAGAGTATGAGTGATTGTTGCTGCTGATCATGAAGCGGAACACAGCAATGTGTTGCCTGTTAAATTAGAATGTTTTTTTCCCAATGATTTTAAGAAAAAAAATAATTTTAGCTTGAGATTCTTCATATCTTATTCTTAAATCATGATTAAATTCTGCCTGTGAGAGGGAGCAGTAGTTTGACCTTAGGAATATTAAGAAACGTCCCTCTCAGCTTTCATTATAATTTGAAAGTCGTACGTATTTTGCAGTGTGAACAAGCACTCGATATTTGGATGGTCCTTTAATCTTTACCATACTTCTGAGTATATTTGATGGGCTGTTTGTTCCAGGGGGAAGGGGGAGGTAGCGGTGGAGGGCTGGAGCCTAAAGCACCGCAAAGTGTCTGTAAAATTTTGGCAGAGATCTTACTTAACAGAGAGTTTTGAAACTCCTTGAGGGTGCACCCTTGATTAGAGACATGACTTGGAGAAACAGGGTGGGTTAGGGCCTCCTGTGATTAATCTGGTTATGCTTCAGCCAAGTTTTCTTGTCATAGGGGCATAATTTATTTTTGTATTTACTTCGGGAATTTTCTTTTTTTAGTCTTTTTTTTTCTTTAAGTACTTAGCCAGCAACCATATGCATTTAAGTGGTCCATGTAGTTTCTTTCAGAGCTGAAGGAGGTACTTTGAATTAACATTACCTATCAGGTTTCTGATTTTTTCATGATTATTCTGGGAAGTAGCTTCTTTAACATGAAAGTAATAAGTAATTGTTGATTTTTCATACTTGCTTATGCGATAATTCTGAGTAAAATCAAATCTTCCTTGCAGTGCCCATTGCAGTTTGGAAATCAGTTGTGAAACCGCACTGGAATTACTGGACAGTTTACAAAAAAGGGAATATTGACTGTTGGCAAAAGAATTGGGTGAAACAGAGATCTAGCCTACCTCTGGGACTGGGAAATCAGCAGTAAAGGTTCCCAGTAACTTAGAAAGTGATTTTTCTTTGGGGGGACCTATGCATATGTATACCATTTCCTGAATTTACAGAGAGGCTTTTCAAATAGCAACAGTAACAATTATTATGCATAAATAAATAATTCCAGATGTTACAGATATTATACTGCTAGTTTTATTTAAAAGGGCAACGTTTCAAGGCCTGTGTGCAAGTTTAGAGATAGATTATTGTCCATAACAAACTCTTGTCTTCTTTTCTCTGTTGTCCTTTAATCCAACCCCTTTTTTCCTTCACATACGCTCTTCTAGAAAGAAAAGACTCAGGAGCAGAGTGGTTTTTCACCATTCTGTGGGGTGGATTCCATGCCCAAAGGATAATCATAATAAAAGCAAGGTAAATGACAAAGGAAACGTGCAGCAAACATTTTCCTGACTTTTCACCCTCTGTGAAAGGTTTTCTTCCATGCAGATGAAAGCGAGTTAAGCAAGAGAAGGTCTTCTCGCAGCATTGCCTTGCTGCAAAAGGAGAGATGGGAGCGGGGCCGTCTGCCTGACTCAGCCGTTCTGCTGGGAGCGACTGTGGGGCAGAGCATCGTCACGCTGGGCTGTGCCTTTAAACTCCAACCGACAAAAAAAGTATTTGGAATTAGGACACGGTGATGACTTCAGTGGATAAAAATCTACCAGAATTAGCCTGGAGGTCCTCATTATGCGAGGATAGGGAACAGTAAAAATCAAATCAGCAGAGATAAACTGCACAGATCATTTCTGCTGATCAATAACAGGCTTGTGCAAATAACCCTGCTGTATAGCAGCCCATCTTTCTCAGAGTCAGCAGGGAACAAAGATTAGATAAACTGTAGGCCAGCGAGACTTTTACAGAAGCTTAACGCATAGAAAATGTCCATCACGCCATGATTTGATCGTAATGTAATGAACATTTGCTTTGTGCATGTGGGCCACAGGAGTTTATTATGACAATCAAGTGTAACCAACTGTAATAAAAATAAATGATATTATCTGACGTCCTGTTTCCTAATGTGACATTTGCTATGCCTAATATGTACCAAATCTCAAGCTGCAGACTGAAGCTTGAATTCCTGCATTCCTAAAGCAATGGGAGCTTTGGTGCGCTTGGAAATCCCGTGTAAGATATGTCAACACCAGTCTCCTTAGGTAGTGTCACTCCTTGCGCAGAACAGTTTTTTGCAGGATTAGTTGAAAAAAAGAATGCTGTAGAAAATATTCCAGCTAATGCAAAAACTTGACTAAATATGGTAATGAATTGATTGCGCTGCTAACAAGGTATCAGAACTTTTTTCAAAATGAAACTCTTGCAGTGTAGAAATATGAATGCCATTTCACTGCACAGCATGCTTTTCTGGTGCATGCTCCTGGTTTTGTGCCTTCAGGCTGGTGCCTGGGACATCTTTATACCAGGCAACTCTGCGAGTTTTGTCTTCATAGCATTGTCATGATCTCAGATTGCTTGTTCTTTCATTTTAGATAACATTAATGCTTAGAAAATAAGCAAATGCATCATTTGGGTGGTTTTTTTTTCTTTAATTTTGTCTAGGAATTATGGAACCAGGTTGCTTTAATTGATGTAGTGTTATTACTATACATTTTAGCTAAGGTTAATAAAACGGAAATTGAATAGATACATTAAAATGTCTGGGATAGTGGCTAAACATACCAGCGAGCTGGAGCATTGACCTTACTGCACTTAAAGGCTGCGAGTCAGACTCCTGACGCCACAAGACAGAGCGAGAGTGGGGATGCATTTATGCACGTGTATGTGTGTGTGCATGTAATTTGGGAAGGTTTTCACTGCTCGGAGATTTGGGCCTTCTGGCACACTAAAAGTTATTTCAGGCATCGCTTCAGCATGTTCAATAACGAACTCAAGATCAAAAGGGATAAGTCTTTTCTAGATTAAGGTTATTTATTTTTTTCCCCCTTGCAGTTTTATTCGTTAGTGGTTAAAATATCCGTATCAATGGGTTTTAGCTGTTCACTTACAGTGATCAATAAAAATATATCAGAGGTGAGGAAGACGGCATCCCTGTAATAATTAATCTCACTTCTTTCTCAAGAGTCTCTGGATTTTGGCCTCGACCTTGGTGTACAGGGAGGCACGTCTCTGCTGCGTTAGCCCGTGGTGTGAGCATGGCTAGTGTGGGCCTCACAACATTTGGGCTCGGTCCTAACACCGTGCATTAATACTGGCTTTGGAAGATTTCTTTGGGAGTCAGGTGTGCGTCTCTGCAGTTCAGTTGCTGTAATGCCTTTGTTCCTTAGGCTAGCTTTTTAGTTTGGATTCAGGTTGGTTATGCAAAGTGAACATGGTAAGTCAGTGACAGGAAGATAATGCCTCGAAGCTGCTGTTCAATTCGAATCAAACGTGATCGATTTGCATCTTTCTTATGAGAAATTTCAAACCAAAGCTGTGAGTTCAACCTTGGAAGTTGCCTTTCTTCAAAAGGCTCTTTGCAAGAACAACTGGACTTCATCAGAATTGTAGTTCTGACTGTAGCACGTGATTCTTCTCGGGGGCGTTTTTCTCCTGGAAATATTTTCATGAATGAGGAGGACTGCTTGCTCTGCTTTGTGGCCTGAGTGCACCTTCTGCATCAGCAGGACCTGTGCATGGAGCTGCTCAGATGGGGACCATCGGTATATGTGCGGGCATAAAGGAATTTAAAACCAATGGGAACTGATTCTAGGTGCTGCTGAATATCTTTTAAATTCTTACATGAAACTTAAGCACCCTACATTGCCTTGAACTCTCTAGTTAGACAAATCGTGGATTGTCCAGATCTCTCTGACTTCAGTGCGACAAGTCACACGCCTATGAATAAGATCATGGTTAGAATCAAGATGTAGATGCATCTAGGGCTTGCAGAGAGTATAAATGGTTGCTGCAATAATAATTTCCTTGCGCAAGGCAATTTAGCTTTCCTGAATGTTAAGCTCTCCTAATTACAATGACATATTAAAATGACATATTCATGTATGTATTTATGTGTGGAAAAAGATGTTACAAAACCTCCGGAAAACAAAAGCATCATCTTTGGTCTCTTGTGGCTCTCTCATATCAGTTTGAATTTTTTTTCAAGAGGGAAAACTGGAAAAAAAACCAGTAGCAAAGGTGAGACATGATAGAATAAAACCTCAAGCTGGATTTGAAGATACATAAACAATTTCAGTCAAATATCCTCTAAAAAATAACATTTCAGAGGATATCGCTGCTAAAGAGGAATCCAGATAATTATTATATAAAAATTCTATACCTCTGTTGCCTACCTGGTGTACTGAATAGTCACCCAAGTAGTAGTGGAGCCAAAGTTACCTGAGATTGTTTGTCATTATTTTAGTTTGAGATATAATAAGTACTTAAGAGGAAAATGCTTAACCTATTTGCTTGTTTCTGGTGCTGCTACATGAGTTTCACAAGAAAAGCGTCGAACATAACAGACTACTGTTTTTATAACATGGCTATCAGTAATAGGCTAAAAATATGTCTTGTGATTGAAGTGTTAAGTGCCGAATTGATTATTTTTATTAGCATTCACAGCTATTGGGAGTCGATTTATTAAAAGCTCCATTGCCGTAGCAATCCAGAAATGCTTACAAGGATGTGCACTTTTAATGGGATAGCTGAATTTCACTCAGGGCGAGTGGTAGGTGTTATTGAATATCATTGATTACCTGCAGTCGTTCTTCGGTCTTGCAGAAAACAGGCAAATCCAAAAGCACGTGTGCTATTGTAAATAACGGGTCCTGGGCTCCTTGTGGCAGGGATATTGAGGGGAGGAGGAGGAGGAAGGGATATATAGGCACAGCTGAAATTTGGTATTTTGGTACAGAAAATGGTCCAGATATGCTACTGATGGGTTGGTTAGTGCTGAAGCGCGTCCCTGTGAGGAGCACTCTCTCCTGACACGGCATGTGTGTGCCCCGTAACTCCATCGCACACCATCCAGGAGATTCTTGTGGTCTCCTTACAAAAACCTTTGCTTCTGTAAATCTCATTCCTAGAGCTCTTCCCAGGCTACCACGTAAGCTGCAGCCCTGGCTCTGCGCTCAACAGCTTGGCAGTTCCTTTCATCAGCTGGGCCTTCATATTGTAGTTCAGTTGCCACGCGTGAGAGAAGCCTGGCATGTCGTTGTGGGATCTCTCCATCTCTTCAAGGTCCCAGTGCAACACTGAATGTTTTATCTTAAGCCCATGAAAGCGGGTATCAACTGCCTCCTCTCAGGTAGTCATTAGTGGCTCCGATCCTGGGAACGGTGTGAGCTAACTTGTCTGACTTTGTCCTGACTAGCACCAATTATAAAGTTGGTTACAAGGTCTCGTTCGTAAGCCAGTAATTAGCCCAGGAGAGGCAACCAATTTCCTAAACTGCTTTTTAGCTGCTGAGTTGTCAGCTAAAAGCATCCACGTGGCAGAATGGCAGGGGTGCGAGGGCTGGAGGGCTTCCCCCAGCAGCCTACCTAGCATGCCCTCCAGCGAGGCATTGCTCCACGTCGGGCCCTTTGCTGTACACATGCTCAGAGTTTTACATGATGCCTTAAAAAATGTTTAAGTGGCGCAGGCTGCACCAGCTTAGCTGTAATTTGGCCTCTGTCAGCACGGCAACAGAGCACTGCATACAAAACAGGCCTTTTGCTTTTAATTGGGTTGCTGCTTAATTGAAGCAATTTCCAATGCCTTCTTCCAGCAAGGGGTCTAAGGGAATAATGAGATTTTTCTGATTTCAGCACTGAGTTAGAAAAATCATTGGACTATGCAATATTATTTAGGAAAAAAAAAAGGGGTTGTGAGTGGAAAGGAGAAACAAGAACCTCTTTTCTCCCATGTTGACTTTTGCACAAGTAGATAGTTTGATGAAAGCCAGAGCAAATATGACAGAGGAACAGGCTTTCTGTAACTATCCCTGAAAAATGCTTTTCAGTAGATATTCTATGTGACTAATAACATTGAGATGATAATATAAATGACGTAGGAAACTGTACAAATTAAAAGGAAAGCAAGAAATAATAAAATGAAGTCACTGAGGCATTGTAGACAAATGTTTAAAAAAAATTAAGAGAAAAAATAACCTATTACAGATGGAATGTAGCTGCAAAAGAGAACCTTTTAAGCAAAGACACTAAAGGAAAAATACACACAGAAAATTTTATATGTGAAGCAAAGGGTGTATAGAATCATAGAATGTTTAGGGTTGGAAGGGACCCCTAGAAGTCATCTAGTCCAACCCCCCTGCAGTGAGCAGTGACGCCACTAACTAGATCAAGTTGCTCAGAGCCCCATCTGGAAGCACTGTTAATTATTTTTATTTTGAAATTACTTAGATAACATGCAGATGAAATGTGGAAATAGTGCTGAACTTAAATTAAAAAAAACCCCAAAAAAACCAGTAATAAATGGGATATAGCTAATCTTTAGCCTCCTGCTACTGGAGGGGATAAGATAGCAGAATCTCCTTTTGCACTTGTATCCATAGTGGAGAAGAATTTTCCATAGGGGATTTCTAGACTGTTAGTGGTTTCTAATACCCATTTTAGAAGAGACTGAGTGTGATGCAGTGGGATGCTGATTTCTTAGCTGTCACTGCAGTCTGCTGGCACTTGGGCCATTGGGCTATCTGGGACTGTTCTTGATACCATCAGGAACCATTAGGCCTTAGTGAGCTTCCAGCGCTGGGAACTTTCATCTCTGTGGGTGAGGGCAACTGGGAGAGGAGAGAGTACGGAGGAGGAAGTTGACCCCTTTACAGTTAATGAAGTAGCTTTGATATGGTCAACAGAATTCCCCTGAGGCATGTGAAAAAAGCAGCTTAGTTTTGCAAAGGAAGTGGATCAAAAACAAGCAATGATGTTTACAGTAAGTAAAACAGCAGAGCATAGAGCAATATAATTACTGCTTTAGGATGGCATAAAAGGAGATGTACTGTGCAAAATCTGCAAAACCATCAGGATTTACTGATGTGCAAGGAAGATAGCTTCGATGTATTCCTTTATTAATCAAACAGATAATCTCATGACCTCTGAGTTATCTTGGAGACTTGTGATTTCTTATTTCTCTTTTTGTAAGGCTCTTATAAGCCCATCACACCTTACGAAACTAAGGTTTTGTGCATCTGAACGTGGCTCAGCTGAAGCTCCCATGCACAAAGATAAATCATAAAATGATCTTTTATCACACTTCTCTGACTGGGATAACTCTTCAGTGTTTTGAGCCAGTTAAGGGCAAACATAAGGTTTTAGATTCAGGGAATTTGTATGATGGCAAATTATGCTACTCCACTTTTTAATAATTTTGTATGCAACATTGGAAATTTGTATGCAGTGAATTTGAATTCAACATTCATAAATATGATCTCTTTTTCACACCTGATTCCTAAATGCTCTGGTTTTGCATTTGTGAATCCTTCTTTCGTACAGCTGTAGCATTGCTACTGTTGAGAAAGTATTGTGGAAGCGGCACATGCAGAAGTGCTAAGAGGACACCCTGCTATGCATTCCTCTGTGCACTTTCTCTGGTAATCTCTAGTTTCCAGTCTGAAAGTAAGATTCTTTTCATCGCATTGGCTATACTAATTCAGTTGGATATCTATGCTGTAGGCTGGCTAAATGAATAGCGCAGAATGTGTTGAAGGTAAAGTGCTCTTTTCCATGCAGAGGAGACCAGAATTTAAAATATTTTCTTCTATTTTTATCCCTTTTTAAAAAAAATTAAAATCATAGAACCATCTAGGTTGGAAAAGACCTTTAAGATCATCAAGTCCAACCGTTAATGCTCTATAGTTCATCAGCAGTAATGGCCAGCAACCAAGCTGGGGAGGGGTCTGGAACACAAGTCATATGAGGAGCGGCTGAGGGAACTGGGGTTATTTAGTCTGGAGAAGAGGAGGCTGAGGGGAGACCTGATGGCCCTCTACAACTGCCTGATGGAGGCTGTAGGGAGGTGGGGGTCGGCCTCTTCTCCCTGGTAACAGATGATGGGACGAGAGGGTTAGGTTAAAGGTTGGACTCGATCTCAAAGGTCTTTTCCAACCAAAGTGATTCTATGATTCTATGATTCTAATTTTTTAGTAAACTGGTATTGGATGTTAAATTCCTTAAAAAAGGAAACCAAAGACTCTGACCAGAATTTGTGTAGTAGTTTTATATGGTGGAGTTTTGTGGGGGGTTTTTTTGGTTTTGTTTTGGTTTTTTAACTCCTCCGAAGCCCTGTATGAGCCCTGCCAGACTCCCTACTCAGCCCACCAGCTCCTAGGCATCCACTCCCTGATGTTTCTCCCCTTCTTTAGGTGGCAAGCGAGCTGAGGACTGTAATCAGGGCTGTGGATCACATCCCTGGAGTAAAGCGCCCTAAAATAGATGATGTTTGCTTTAGCAGTCCCATATCACCCCAGTTAAATCTCCATGGTTCAGCTAAGTGGCAAAACCCTCTTAGGAAATGGAACTTGGGGTCCTAATGCCTGTGTGTGCCTTCAACATTGCGCTGAATTTTACAGCTGAGAATGCTACTCAGCCTTAATTGTAGGCAGCGCTGTCCGTTGTTCCTACGATTAAAACAGACTTTTAATAACTTTTCCATGAAGCTGTATATTAACAAATACTGCTGCAGAGGAAGTGAAGCAGTAAGAATTCCTTAAGCCTCGGATGAGATTCTGACCAGGGTATCTTTCTAAATTTGCCACATTGTGCTCATTCTGTGTTTCAGCTAACAATAAATATGAGCATAAAAGTGGTTTCACGCTGTCTTTTTGCCACAGCTAAGATTTGCCTGGTCTAGCCAGAGCTAGCAGGTTAAAATGCAATGAAAGGTACGTTTGACCTGAAGCCTGGTTTCTTTTTCTGCAAAGCTAATTGTGAATTTATGTTGTGGAACCTTTTGCACTCCCTTCTTTTGCTTTAAAATCCTGTATAGTATTTAAGCTTCCTAAGCACCCCACAGGGATATAATCAAAGAGAAAAGAAGCTTGGGAAGGAGCCAAGAGTGTTTCCCTTGCTGCTGTGTCACAGCCCCAGTGCTCTGTCAGCAGGGAATTCAGCTCGAGAGTGAAGTCCTTCTTTCTCCTTTTACCTTTAGAGGTATCTGTCAAAAATGACACATGAGAAAAGATTTGATATAGGCAATAGTTTGTTCTGTAAACCCATGCAAGCTAGGTAAAAAAAAAAAAAAAAAAAAAAAAAAGTGCTTTTCTGGCAAAGATACTACTTTTAATGAGGTTTACTGATACAGAGTTTTATTCAAATGTGACCTTTGCAGAAATCAAAGTCTAGCAAAAAAAAAGCTTAAATGCCACTTTATTATACTGACGCCCGCTAGTGTCGCTATATTTTAGGGTCTGTCAGCATTTCCATTACAAAACTTCAAGAATTTTTAATTTAACTCTGCTATAAAATCTGTTCTGGATTTGAAACATGCCCTACATGTTCTGTGTTCAGGATCATGTTTTAGTTTAAAGAATAAATCTCTCTCTCTCCCTCCCCCACCCCCCCTTAAACAGTATCTCTGGTAGAATAATTATTTCTTTGCTAGAAATAATAACTGATTCTACTGCTGAACAAATAGCTTTGGAAGAGTTCTGTGCCTTGAAAAAATTCAAGGCTTACGCTATCAGTTTGTAGTTACAGTTATGCTCTTTCTCTTGAGAAATAAAAATGCTGTTATGCTTCTTTCCAGATTCTCTGGATCTCTCTTGTTTGTGGCACCACATAGAAGGAAGGGAATTTTGTAGAGCCTCATCATTATCATATAACCTCTGGAAGTGGGGTTGAAAACAGGTGTGAAAATCTAGTTACTGCGCTTACAATTCCACTACCTGGTAATCTTTGGATGCCACATTTCACTTAGCACTTACATTTACGGTCTTTACAGATTACCTCTGTGAAGGATGAGCAAATAATTCGTAAAGAATCGATATTTGCTGACTTTAGCTTCCTCTTTCTGCTCAGGAATTGTGGTTTGAATTGATTGTTCAAGATTTTCTTTGTAGACTTTCTATTCTTACTCTGTGGTTTGTGCAAAGTTTTTCTGTTCTCCATCCTTGTAATGTCTTTATATATCTATTATATAAACTATGTATACATGCACACATGTATATAACACATATATACATGATGTAAATATATTTTTTTGTCAGGATGAGTAGTTTGTTTTCAGTGATGATATCATGACCTCATTTCATTCTGTGGCTCACATGGATGCAACGCCCTACAAGGAGCTAATCACTATTAGCTGACGTTATGATCCACTCTCAGCTCTGATCTTCCTTTACTTTTTAACGATGCTTAAGGTCGGTGGATTAGTTTCTGAATCTCACTTTTAAAAAGGAATATCAACATAGGTATTTTTGGTGGCTTTTTAATTCTGTGTTGTCCTATCAACGTATAGAAGTAAAGTAGCCAATGTTATAGTAGCTTGGTTGAACATTTACCTGCCCTATTAACAGTTTTCTAATAACTATCAACTTAAAAAAAATAAAAAGTGAATGTTAGCTCATTCCACACACTGTGCCAACGAAGAACAGTTGACTGTTCCAAGGTGTACTGGTATGTTTTTCAAGAAAGACTGAAATGCATCCCTCCTGAAAGACAGGGAGCCATTCCGGAGCCTTTGTTACATGCTTTTCTTTACATTTCCTAAAATAAACCAAGTTCATTTTCTTTCCCCTTCTGTTTTTCATGAATAAAGTTTCTGAATAAGTGATTTATTAGCAAACAGGATATGAAATATATGAAGAGATTCTTGTATGTTGCTGTATCTTTTGCTTTGAAATGTTAAGTATATCTATATATAGTGAGCAGGTGTATTTTTGTGTGTCTGTGTGTATATATGTATTTTTCTCAAATTAGTTTTCCAGCAGCATGTGCTGATTAGAGAAATGATAAGAAAATCTGATGATCACTGAAATAAGTTTTTATGTAAAAAGATCATTTCAAGGGCAAGAGCAACTTCTAACGGCTCTCATCATGAAGCCTTGAGTGCACAGGAGTTCAATAGTGGTTTTACCTGAATAATGATCTCACTGTGGAACTGATTGACTTGTATTTATCACCATATTTGCATTTTGATAGTTGATATAGGTGAGTTATCCTGCTATGGTAAGTCACTTCTTAGTGTGTATTTCTCCTGTAAAATGTGGGTGTAGCTCCAATTAATACTAATTGGATTTATGGAAGAAAATACCCTTTAGCGCTTTCATGCTAGGTTGGTGTCATGATGCTATAAGAGCTACGTGTTGTGGAATATGATCACTGTGTACAATATTGTCCATAACAGTCTAAAAAACTACCTGTTTTTCTTCTTTTTCTCATTGTTTATTAAATAAGTATATAGCAAAACTAATGTTTTGTAAGCCCATCTTCTATTGAACTGAGTATGGAGCCTGGTCTATCTTAGCCTTATAACTGTGTGAGAAACTATATTAAAATATATATATATTAAAAAAGAAGGAATAAGGTTTTAGGCAGCGTGCAGTGCCAGCGAGTGCAGGTACATAAAGAACATTAGCTGTCCTAAAGGATGGTGTAAAGAGAATTACATGGAAAGCTGAATCTTGGAATAACTGCTTACATGTGCACTTAGCTGTGAATGAGAGCTGATCAACCGCAGAGTGGAAAGCTACCATGTGCTTTGGATAGGAGTTGAAGTTGCAAGAGAAAAATAAAAGCCCATATAACTATCATCTGGCTTACAGTTCCTGGTAGTTTATTAACATTGTTAGTTTACTCTTTAGATGTCCAATGCAGAAATTTGTATCTTTTGCTTTTCACAGAATACTGACTTTCTTGGTTCTTCTTATCTTTATAGAAGAGATTAGTGTACGTATTTGTGCGTGGACTTAACATCAGTTAAAAGGTGTTTGTAACCAGCCGGGGAGCTGGATTTTCAGCAGAGTCAGCAAGAGAATGCGTTGCAGTTTGCCTCATAGTCCTAAACTATACGGTATCAATTCTGGGGTCAGGGATGACAGTAGATATATGCAAAAATCTGTGCAGGCTTGTGAGCCTGGATAGATGTGAGCATGTCTGCATAATTTTGCAGTAAAATTCAGTCACGTTACGTATGCATCGGCCTTCCGAGTTGTACCATATATTTGTTTAGACTCTACCACCTTCTGAATTGCAAAAAGCAAAAACCCAAATATGTTACAAAAATGTAAGTATTTATAGCTCTTGTCTACTTTGTTATTGTGGAGGATGGTAATGCATCTTCTTTCTACAGCAAGTCACATATGCTATATGCATACGTAGGTGGTGTTCTTGTATATTCAGGGATCTGTCTATTAACTAATTTAACATAAAATGATTTAGTTCTTCTGTTTATTTACAGAAGCCAAGCCAAACCTGGCTAATGGTGTAATGGATATTTAAAAAAAAAAATCCCTTTTCCTCATTATCGAGTCAAGCTGGTGGGGGATAGGTTGCCCAGAAATGTTGTGCAGTGCCTTGGAGGTTTTCAAGGCCTGACTAGTTAAAGCCCTGAGTTAAGTTGGTGTGAACTGGTTGCTGGCCCTGCCAGAAGAGGGAGGTTGGACTGGAGGCTTCCTGAGGGTCCTGCCAGCTTGGATTGTCCTATGATCCTGACATGGAGAGTGAATCCTATGGGGAGATGCTAAGAACTCCCGTGCAATTGTACTCTCCTCTATTTAATGCTGTGAGGGACAGTACAACACCCCCGTGTATTCATGTCCTGTCTGACAGCATCTCTTCTCTCCTGGAGTTCTGCAGAAGCCATGGGGTTGGGCTGGATCTCTCTCAAGCAGTTGGATGAGGAACTGCCCCCCTAAGGACTTCCTTCAGTAGAAGCAATATTGTACAGTGGCTCAGTTTAGAAAGCATTGATGCGCTCAAACTCACGCTTCTGAGAATATTTTGCTTTGAGTGAGTTCTGTATCACTCACAAAGAAACAGAGAAGCTCTGACTCTGCATTTAAACACAAGGTATTAGAACTTTCAGGTAGTCTGTGAATTCCTTATTCTATTCCTTTTCTCCTTTCCTCTTTCCCATCCCTATCTGCAGTAAAACTCACAAAGAGCATAGGACTTGTTACTGTACCCTCTGCCTTGTCTCAGAATTAACCTCCAATTAGAAAGCTTATTCTTCATGTGGTAGCTAATGAGAGTGGTCAATAGAACCCACAAATTTCCTCAATGATGTGTAATAGAAATATTCGCCGTACATCCCATAGAGCCACATCTAATGTCAGGGCAAATTAGTTAACACGTAGGCTCTGCATTTGTGGATTTGGAGACCACGACTGCCATAAACAGTGGAGTCCTCAGAATCTCAGAGTGGTTTGGGTTGGAAGGGACCTTCAAAGATCATCCAGTCCAACCCCCTGCCGTGGGCAGGGATACCTTTCACTAGGCCAGGTTGCTCAAAGCCCCATCCAACTTGGCCTTGAACACTTCCAGGGAGAGGACACCCACAACTTCTCACCCTCGTCACAGCAAAGCTGTTGATGTTCTGAGTCCTTTTCTCTGTATCACTGTGTACTTTTGCCGGATGCTTACAGTCTTAAAGATTTTTGTTTGAGCAATGCATTATGCCCATTTTAAATGCTTAGGTTTCAGTCTTCTCCCAGGAACTTCCCCTCAACACCTCATTTCTGAGGTTGTAAATTTTCCATTTGAGTTTCTTTCCTAGGCCAAATAGAAGAACAGTTGTTACAAATGATGTGTACGTGGGAGTTGGGTATTGTGCTGTGTTTAAAATTAAATTTCAACACTTTACTGGACATGTACTAGCATGAGAAAAATACTTGAATGTCGAAATCAGATATGATCCTGGGAAAAAGTTGTTTTCTGTCTATAAATGCAGAGTGTAAACAGCTGGGCTGGATGCAGCGAGGCTTTCTTGGAGTAACACCCAGTGCCAAGAGCCGCAACTGCCTATACTGGAGAATAAAGACCTGTCGTTGGGATGTCCTTCGATAGCAAAAATGTTTTAGTCTGCTAGGAAGCACACTGATACCCACATATATTGTGCTAGTTTCCTCATACCCTCCAGAAAATTACTTTTTGAAGACAAAGGGAAGGATGTAAATTGTTAGTGAGCTCTCCTACGTATTGGTTCACTATTGGTGTTTGCTCACCTGTAGATGTGAAAAGCCTGCTGTTTTGCAGATGGTATTTGTTTTGTTTTAAGGATCGTGAGAAGTCTGAGGGTCAAAGCTTAACCAGTTAATGCTGACACAGCAGCAGGAAACCTATGACAGCATTAAGTCCACACAGTATTGTGTAATTTAGGAAAATACAAAATTTGGAAATATGCATGCTAAGAAGCTTTACTTGCCCTAAAAGTCAGGCAGAGGGTTTTTTTTTTTCTTTTCTTCTGTGTATAAGTAGGATTATTTGCAACAGTAGCTCACTGATCTATATGAATATCTAATTTTCTGGAGACATTCAAGCACTTTTGTAATGTGGTAGCTGAATTAGATTTTTTTTTCTATGGTGGGATTCCAATCTAGAGCTATCTGCACAATCTTTCTTCAATTACATTTAAATAAGCTGAAAATACATTAATATATAGATGCTTTAAAAGATGCTTACTTACACATTTTATTAATGCAGAGGATTTTTAATTTTTTTTTTTTACATGGCCTCTTTTGAAATACAAGTAATGGCAAAAATGAATAAAAAGTATTAAATATTGCTGAATTTAACCTTAAAATCCAAACAATAAAATCCCTACTAGGTCATTATAGAACCAGAAAAAATAGGAAATCTGGTATTTTGAACCAACTTCTTTTTTAAACTGCTGAGATTCTATCAACTGTAAATGAGATGAATGCTGACACAAATCTCAAGTAGTGGCCCTAGAGTCATTAGAGTTCTTTTGTCTTTACTCTGAATTAGATGCAACCTGTATCCACCCAAAAGGGTAACATTTTACATAGAGTTTTGTCATTGAGATTACTTTATTTTTTGTCTGCTAGAATGCAGAGGGACGAGTAAACCTGCTTTTGTTGTCAACTGGCCTAAGCCAGGCAGTACGAGAGTAGAGCATGAACTGAGAAGGGGAGATGGCTCACGTCAGAGGGCTGTGCTTAATGCCCTTTTTCTAGCAGAGATGGCCACCATTCACTTTAAATTCTTTTGGCTGTCGTATCTTTATTAGTATTTAACATGTTATTTTTCTTCTTGCTTGAATAAACAGATGTTTCCCACTGAAGAAACTAGTTGCTGTTCATATTTCATATGAGAATCTATAGACTTTTTTTTAAACTCAAACTGTTTTCCTATATTAATTCCAGATTGTAAAGAATTTATCCCAAGGCTTTCATGGAATTGCATTACTGATGTATTATTTAAGACAAATGTTTTCACACCACGTTTTAAAAAAAAGTCACTTCAGTATACCACGCATTTTTCATGTAGCTTTAGCAGCTCACATACTTTCTGCAATTTAATCCCATTTTACTTCATTTTCCACATTAGTTTGGTGTTGGAGAAGGTTAGTATGCAGGGGGACAATGCCCACCAGCAACCCTAAAGTCTTTCTGGCTTTTGTGGGGACGTTCCCAGCTAATGTTAAATTGGAGATAAGGGGGCACACAAATGCAGTGAGAACTCATCCACCTAACCCTCTTTCCAGGAGAGACGGCGCCACTGCCCGTCAACGGCTGCCTCTGTTGACTGATCTGGTTGGACTGAAAAACAGCCAGTGGTTCGGTGCTGAGCATCTCTCTTCTTCCCTGCCTTCACAACATCTGTATGAACCCACAGGAAAACAATTTTCTTGCTAAAGATCTTAGAATTAAAAGTCTGCTGGTACTTGCAGCGATCTTTAAGCCTCTTGTGAGCTGAGCATTAAATGTGACTTTCATCGCCCCGCATGCCCGCTCCTGCACATCTCTGCCTGGCAGGGGCTGCTCCTCAGGTCTCCCTTCCAGTTCACTAAGATTTTTTTCCTTTATTCATATCCCTTGGTCTAATACTCATCCTAAAATGTATAGGGGAGCTATAAAGGTACATAGTTCACCTTGTCACACCTTTACTGTTTGGTGTGCTCTTATTGTCCTCCAGCATTTTCACAAAGGGCCGGCTCCTTTGTAGCTCCAGAAGTAATTCATGCTGATTGCTGGTCGCTGAGGTTGGAGGTTGTTCTTGGGTTTGGAGGAGAAAATCCAGTTTCCATTGCTAGAGTGTTGAATGTTGTTATTGTTTAAAGAAAAGCTGTTGCTGAAAAGCCAGTCTTTCTAGTTGTCAGTCACCTGTAGCGCTTCTCCATCCTGACATCTGAGGTGTACTTCTCTGGAGCTCTTTCCTCCTACTAGTAGGAACTTTGTATTGAGAAGTCTTCTGCAAATAAATATGGTGTGCTTTGCTTAACAACATTGCAAATAGAAGTATGGTGTTGGGTCCAGTAACATTTGGTTCTTTGCTTTATGCCTAATTACGTTATGCTCCTCTAAGATGAGTGGGTAAGGTAGAAATCCCTGGAAGGAAAAGGGGAGATTTATTTTGCATAGGGAGCAATTAAGCAGGCTTAGACAGGGAAGCTTCCAGAGATGGAAATATTGGCCATTAAAAAAAAGTTTAACTGTGGGAAAACTGAGTTATTCCACAAAATAAATATTTGAAACTCATCTATTTTCCTTTTCATACCAAATTTTGCAAAATAGCCTCAAGTTATAGAGGCAAAATGTTATTGTAGCTGCTGTGATGATGTGATTTAAGGAATTCGATCACTACAAGGAGGAAATACATTTCTATGATGAGTTGAGCAATGGCCTGATGCAATTCGCAGTGGTGGGATAGTTGGGTTTGGCTCTCCAATTTCATCATAAAGTCTTAACAGCCAACATTAACAGGCCTGGTGCCATGTGGAAGGCACTGGAGTCAGTGGGAGTTCAGGGCATGCCTTCGATAAACAGTTGGGTCTAGTGCACCGCACCAACTCTGCTTATTAACTTGTAGTTTAAAGATACTGAACTTTTATTTAGACCAAAACTTACTACTAAGTGCACTCCATACATTAGCCTTTACGAACACTCCTTTTGAATAAGTTTGCAGTCCCTTTGGTGCCAACATCTTTGTTTAACTAACACTCTATATTATGGCTTTCAAAAATGTACTTGTGAAAGTGTCTTGTGTTGCTGTTGTAGCTTAAAAGTGCCATTATTTAACACTTCTCTGTGGCTGATTTTTCTCTTTAGGATTTGTGCAGATTTGCCTTCTAGTTGCAAATATTTCAAGATTGTAAACAGCAGAGCGGCTCTGAGCTAGCGGTGATGGCACGGAGCTGCACAGAGAGCATATGTAAAAACACTGTGAGGGATGGCAGTGTTCGAGAACTGGTGACACTTCATGTTTTTTTAAACTTCAACTTATAATAAAAGCATGCCAAAAACTGGGAACTGTACTGTAGGAAAAAGCCAGTATGAAAATGGCCAGAATAATGCCATGGTGGATCTCTCCCTTCCTTTCTTGGGATCTAGTGGCAATCCTCTGAGGGGAGGTTTCCAGCAGGGACAGAGACGTGTGCTAAGCCTCACCCCCGCTCCCCTTTGAGTCCTTATCAGGAAAGAGCAATTTGGGGTATGAATATTCGAGGGTAGTGCTTTGCCAGTCTTGTGACTTTTAATTTATGGTATAAACACGCCAGAACAAGAATCTTCGGATTCCTGTTTTCATGTTTTGAAAAATCCAGATGACATATCAACAAGAAATAGGATGGGTTTTTAAAACTGTACTGCCTGTTATGAAATCTGTTACTATTTTTTGGTGGTTATTTTCCTCACAATTATAGTGGAAGCAAAAATAGATACATACTTCAGTAATTTGGAATCCATAGATGCTTTTGGGTTTAGCATCGTGAATACAATATAAATGGAACTCATTTTCTTTTTTTAGGTAGATACAGCTGCAGTTGCTTTTAGATATTCAAAGGCACTAACCTCTGTAAATGACATTTAAGGAATATATCTAAAAATGCAAACTGGAGTCTTGTAAACCAGTAACGAATTTCAGATGTCATCTGTCAGATGAAAATGCCGTATATGAAGCAACTGTAAAGCTTGCAGTAAGAATCTGTTTTTTAAAGCTAAACAGCTGAGGGCAGCTGCTCTGATACTCTATTAGATATCAAGATTTAACTACTAGTGCTATGAAAAATCTTGTCTTAATTGTAGCAGACCAGAACATTTTTTAAAAAACAGTACGTTCCTTCCTTTTGAGGAACAACAATGCAAACTTTGAAACGTACAGATTTTCCATGAGCATTTTGGTTGGTATCAAAAAGAACCAAAGCTGGATTTCTTCTGCTTGTTGCAACCTCTTCAGTCGGGCTGAAGAGGCAAATGAGCTTTTGGATCTCGTGCTGGGAGGCTGATGCTGAAGGCCAAGAAGGTTTATTCTTGCGGCTGGTTACAGCAGAAGTATCTCTGAGCACTTTTTGCCCTGGTTACAAGGGCTGAGGGAGAAACTTTGCGGAGTTAACTCCATTGGCTCTGTGACAGCTGGGAAACTCCCTCATCCTGAGGTTATTCCTTGTGAATCTCGTTCTGCTGGCTTCCGTGCCTCTTTATGTGGCTGTGACAGTATGAAACGCCGAGATTGGAGAACTGGATTCATGATTTCAATGCCTTTGTTCTGCAAAATATGTACATAAGAGTAGATAATGGATAAGATATGGAGACCTACATGCTTGGGCCCCAGTATAAAATTGAGCAAATTAATGGAAAAGACGAATTAGGAATATTTGTATTTGCATAATTTCCATTAATAAAACATTCTTTTATCCCAAGAAAATGGAGCATTGGCTACATTTTCAACTGGGGATATTAAAAGAAACCTGTTTTTTCCCTCCAGTCTGACAGGAAGCGGCAAGTGATTGCAGAGCAGAAAACTGTGCTACAACAAACACATTCCAGCCATTCCTGCACCCACCATTCTCCTGCCCAGAGTTAAGGGGAGGCACAGGAAGGGAAAGTGCCGGGGAAGCTTACATCAGGGCGGCTTTTGCAGCAAAATGTAAACAAATGCACACAAGGCGTTGTCAAACGTGCACTTGGTGGTGTTCCGGAAAGCTGGGGTTGTTTATCCTCATTTTGTAAACTAGCCTCTGGAGCAGCCTTCAGGCCTAGAAGGGCTGCAAATTCTGGCTCCGTACCAGGCTGAGGAAATTCATTCCTTGCTTCATATGCGAACATCTTTCTACTCTTGGCTAAGGCAATATAGGCGGAGGGGGCTAAAATGCAAACTGGGATAAAACTTTTGTCCCTGGGCTGCTTTTTATGGAGAAGAATGGGACCCTGTGTGCCACATCATGAGCCGGGGAAGCGGGGAAGGTGCTCCCCGAGCCATGGCGTTTAACGTGACTGCTCTATGTACGACCATTGGACTCGATGGCTACAGACAGCGGTTTGGATTGCTGTGCTCTTTGTGGTGATTCCACAAAGACTCAGGTTTTGACAAGTAGCTCGCTGCTACAACAGGCCACAGCTTTCTGACGTGTGTTCAAGGTGTCTTTTCTCATTTTTGTGCCTCATTGAGACTCCTAACACTTAGGTACAATCGTGATGTGCAAATCGGGAATTCCAAACTATGGCTTCTTCCCATCATCTGGCTCTTATCTTATTAAAACCCTACAATTTCCAGATTGGATGGTGAGAAGGAATCCCAGGGGCTGTCACAATGCAGTGTCTTTCACATGATTTTAAGGGAATTAATGCAAAGATTGTTATGTATGCTATATGCTGACTTTTTTTTAGTGCAAATGGACATGGCTTAGTGTAGATATTTGCCTTCTATCAATGATGGGGGAAGGAGATGCCTAACATACATTTATTTACCTACCTACTCTTGCATTTTTTCATCATTTCTTGAGATCAGTTTGTAGCTTTCCATTTTTCTCTGGCAAGATATATGTCTGCTTATGGATTCAATTAATTAGCTTGGTGTGGCATTTAATAATTTCTCAGTTTTGATCTATGTTTTTAAGCCTTCTTCCTTATTTTAAAGGGTTATCTTTAAAAAGTTATTTTGGCTTTATTTTTCGTTTCAAGTTACAGTCTTCCCCAAAGTGTTGCTCCTCATCTCAGCTGACCTGTACCTGAGCAGAACGATGCTCTGTTGGGTGACTACTCCTGTTGTCATCTGTGAGGAGAGTTTAAACATTTTAATATGTGGCATCATTCCCACAGCTGTCATTGCTGTCTGCAAGTTTATTCTCAGCACAGTGTGAAGCTTTCAGCCATGCGGAAGGGCAACACTTTCACTTAAATTGCTAAGGCATGAGTTTTATATTCAGTTTTCTCTTGAGCATAATAGAACTTGTTACCAGGTCCTCTTATCTCCTCAAATTTAAGATTGGTGCTCACTGTTGAGTGAATTCTGGGCCAGGCTTCTTAGTCCTGCATGAATATGCTTTTTTATAACTCTGAAAAGATTTTCTGGTTAAAAAATTGTTGCACGTAGATAATGAACGATTGAAGGCCAGCCATCCAAAACTATGTTTTTTCTTAACACAGAAAACTTGTGTTACCACATAGACTAATCTAATTGTGAGGGACAAAGAGTATTTCCCTATGTATCCTTACGTACTAATCACAATCTGGTTGTGCTTACCTTGTGCAAATAGGACACGGCTCCAGTTATTTATCTGTGGTTTATGCACACAAATGTATGTGCACATGCACTCATGTGCTTGCACATGGATGTATATACCACATCAAGAGGAATAATTTTCCAAATTTATACGGATGCATACAGTTACAGAATGTGTTTGGGAATGTAATTTAGTGTGGGGAGTACTGTCAGAGACTGGGAATTATCTGAAAGTGTCATCTGGGATATCAAAATCTTGTGGCTCCGCAGACGTAAAAAAAATTGGTCAAGAAGTAACCCACTTAAGAAAAATAGGAAAATAATTGGCAGTAGAACAAACAACAATGCACTGATTAAAGAATAGGAAAGAGGAAGTAAATGGCAGAGAATCCCAGCCAGGTTTTATGGCCGTGGCAGCAGCAGGTCTGGGCTGCCCCAGACCATGCGCTCCAGCTTCCCACACTGCTGCTGCTAGGGGGATATTTCACTTTGAATTGCAGAGAAGGCTGAAATATTTAATAAATAACCTAGGTATTTGGAGCAAAGTATAGTGATTGATGCAGATATTCCAGAAAAAAATTAGTAAGACAGCTATGAAAATATTGCAGGAGGGAGAAGTGAGGCTCAGGTAGCTAATGTTTTCATTGTCTGAAAGAAGCTTGAGTTGTGGTTTTATGAACTTGTGTATCAGCCGTTACCTGCTCACAAGAGGGCTTTTCAGCCTTGCTTGGATGGGCATAAAAAGTTCCAAGAGCGGAAAGTGGAAATTAGTGGACATATAAAACCGGTTCTTCCAGCCTTTGATGTGAAAAGAATATCAGACCATGGCAGGTTCAAAAAAGGGTTACTTTTTTATTCCAAGATACAGGAATTTCATTGAAGTTCTTTTTTCCCCACTAGGCAGGAGTTCTCCATTTTCAAGGCATCCCAGCCACCACATAAGGTAGCGTGGATGCTTCCAGTCTTGGCAAAGTTGATGCAAAATACAGATGCCTGACTGATGCAAATGCTTCGGTCTGGGTGGAACAGCTGGAGGAACGGGCAGAACAGGACCTGCTCCTTGCAGACTCTGACCTGCATTTCTCATGTAATTCCTGCTTTGCTTCTCTACAGAGATCCCTTGCCAGTTCCAAGTTGGTCTCCTTGCTAATTCCCAAGTTAAATATTTGTTCCTGAATGGTTGCAGAACTAACAAGTTTCCTGGATCCTTTCCATCTTGTGTTTGAAGCTGACATCACCATCTTCTTCAGTGATTTACTCCTCCTCAGAGGCTGACCTCCGACACCAGACTGAGCGCTGTCTTCTGGCATTTAAGAACACTGTCTTGTGTTTCTGGAAGGATTCACACAGGCAGAGGACCTCTTTGATTGCAGAGATTCCTCAGTCATTTGCCATTTGTTTTCCTTTAGAATTTCAAGGAAAACTGGACACACGTTATTTGTATATTGATTCTCACTTGCAGATTCTGCTGTATCTGGAATCCCTATTTCTGTCCCAGAGATCTGTGAGCTGTTTGGCTGTGTATTTTTTTCTCTGATTTTTTTTTTCCCCTTTTTAGTGTTCAAACAAATCTGGTGAAGGATGCATCCCTTTCATTCCATATTTGTGAAATAAGGAACTGATCTGTCTTAGTGATTTGTTTTTATGGTAACTCCTATATCCTACTAAAGCCAAAGTAACATTTTCTTTCCATTGCTTAGAATTGCACAATTTATATTTATTGCTCAGTTGCTCAGGGAAAATAAGTAACCAGTTCTTAAAAGGGCAGAAAGGATTAATGCTTTTGCTAGAATAACTTTAAAGCATAATGGTGGTTTGGTTTTTTTTTTTTGGTTTTTTTTTTGGTTGCTAAATCCCACTCTCATTGTAGTTCAGGGACAATAAGGTCAGACAGGAGACATATCTTCCATTGAGAAGTTTGCCAAGTGTTTATTATAGAACTTGTGATTTCTTCTTTGTTCACCATGGGCATTTACATAGTACAGACATGTAGAAATTAATAACAGTCAATAATAGTGAGGGAATCTTCCTAGAGAAGCAATTGGAGGGCAGGCTGATCTAGTGGTCGGTGTCTAGGCTGAGAATCTAGTTTGCTGAATTTATTTGGGCAAGCTAATCAACTTTTCAGTGACTCAGCCTTCCTATTTTGAAGTGGAGTTATCAGTAAGGCATTAAAACTAGATGTTATTAATGCAAAATCAAGTTACATTGTTGAAGGTATCAAAAAAAATTTACTTGTATCCTGCTTTAAATATAGTTATTTTCTCACTTCAAATAACTTCTCAGTCTGTAAGAATATAATTGTCTTAAATGACATTGCTGAAGGACTAAGATAGTAGTGGGCTGATCAGAATGTGCTGATTCAAGGAAAACAGGAGAACTGATCAATTCAGGATGCTCTGAGAAGCACAAACTCATCAGTGATCACCCCTTTTGTGTGGTGGGCAGCCAGCAAGATCTGACAAACTGCTGCTTTGGTGTCTGCCCAGGGGTTTGTATTGAGTCGCCAGGAGAGGGAAGGCAATTAGGTGTTTTCATGTAACATTTACAAGTTTGACAAGTAGAGGCATCTGTTAGAGTTGACAGGTCATGAATTCTTTTTAAATGGAAGAAACTCTTTGGTAGTGGTTAAATAAATGAATCTTTCTTGAATCGGCGGAACCGTGTGACTAGAAGCTTCTTGTCATATGAGGATTACTTAGGTTTATAACTGGTACAATGTGTTCAATATATCCATTCCTTGTAGTAACTTCAGTGACTCTTGTTTTACAGTGAGTACTAGGGATTTGTTCTTTAGGCTTTAAAGGATTTAGAAATGCATAACTAGACAGTAAACTAGGTTATCACAGTTTTGAAAAGCCATTGTTTTGCTGAGTGTGTTTTAGGGTCTGAAGGAGGATGTACAGAGGTCCACATGATAGAGGAGCCTTGGTAGTATGGATTACATAGGCAACTGGTAGTGAAACACCTAGTTTTGAACTCCAGAGTTGGTTTGGGGGGTCATCATGATGCAATAATTGAGTATTCAAGGTTGTACAAACTTAACAGTTGTTTACAGTGATTTAATACAACATAGTTATTATCTGTAATAAGTAAAACCTTCCAAATGCTTTCTGTTAACAGGTCAGTGGTGAGGAGATCTGAGCAAGAAAGGACTTCTGCCCGTCAGCCAAAGACTTGACAGCATTTGTGGTGAAATAAGCTGCTCTGTTAGGAGACTGGAGGAAAAATCCTTTCTGTACAACTGGTGAGTTTTTGTTTTTACAGTCAATACAGATGTACTGACTATGGTAATGGTTTTCTTTAACCTGTGCTTGAGTCATTAGCTGTTAGATTCTGTTAAGTTACCAATAAACTGCTGTTCAAATACGCTGATTGTAGGCCAGCTTTCCAAGGAAAAAGTTACATATTGTTAAAACTTTGATTAAGTGAAAGCTCACCCAAAACAATAATAAAAAAAAAAAAATCAAAACACCCCCCCTTCTACTTTGTGGCCATTAAAACTTGAAGAAAATTTAGAAAGAGCACATGTACACTTCTTTATGGTTCTAAGTGAGTCCTACAAATTTGTGCCAGTTAAATGTATAGAGAACGTAGGTCTTTGTGGCTGTTAGGTGCATTCATTTTTCTTGAAGCACTGGCTGTAAATCCAATTTTATAGATTAAAGACTTCTAGCATAATTTAGGCACCTGTCGGTTTATGGAAACCTAAAAATATCTCCCTGGATATAACATGTTTTTCAACAACTTGGAGCATATGTACGTTTTTTGATACCTTTTAGCTTTTTTTTTTTCAGTCCTTGTCTGTCACCTCAGCTTGTTGTGCTAGCTGTAATATGAATAATAAAGTACACGCTGTTCATTGGCTGGCCTATTAATATGCATTGAGGGCTTGCCATTAGCAGTTAATAATATAATATCTTTCCACTCTGCAGAAAGAAGTCAAAAGGCAGCATTATTGCTACACTGAGAAGCCAACAAGATGGGCTCTCTCACTGGGTGTGATTACAGGGGAGGGAGAGAGATCATGTTGACTGTAAAAGATTCAAAGAGGGAACCCTGTTTTGTCAAGAACTAAATGAGAAGTAATCTTTATGGTGTCAGGGTAACACTAGCTCTCCTGAGCTGAGAGCGCTATGGGATTTGCTTGTACCAGGGTAGATGGCTGCTTGTCTTGATTTTGGCCAGGAACCCAAATTTGGTCAAGAACCTTAATGGGGACTACCAGATTCAGTCCTTACTTCAGGACATGGCTGTGTGAACACATTAGTGTCGCACTGACTCTTTGTTTATCATTAATGGCAAATGCTCTGGTGCAAGATATTGCGAAGCTTGACATGAGTGAAGTACATAGCTAAATAAAATCCTCCAGAGCTGAAGGCTTGCGTGTGAATCTCCTGTTCTTGCCTTGAGACAGCAAAGGAAATAAGCACAGGTTTTAGTCTTGAAACTTGAGCAGAAGTTGTTCTTTGCAGCCTCTCAACTCCTTGTCACGGGTCCTTCATGAAACCAAGCAAGTGCCTGAGTCCTCTTGGTCTTTTTCAGGATAAGGTCAAACTTGTGAGTTTCTCTGAAATAAATAGAGCAAGAACTGATTACAGATGAGATTTAGGAATCTTAGCACCCCACACTTGAGTCTGATACTCACAGCAGGAGTACTGCGTTTGGGTATCTCTGATTTCACTTCCACCACCACCACCCCCCTTAATGGCATTGAGATGTCTGTCCTTTCATCAAATATGGTTGAAATGGCCAATGGTTCAAAAATTATTGGTGGAATGGGAGAAACAGGGTCACAGGCAGACTGATATAATATATACTAATATATGTATACAAGCCTTGTTTTCTTAGGAAACGATGCTAAAAAGCCATCGCTATGTTGATATAACCTTTGATGGTGTTTGGATGGGGTTAGCTCATACTTGAACTGCTGATTCATTCCACAGTGTGTTTAACTTTGTTGAAGAGAACTATAGCAGGGTTTACCGATAACATAAAGTTATGAGTTTGAAACTTGGAGATGGGAGGGAAGAAACAGGAAGGAAATCTGAGCTCTTGTAGGTCAATCTTCTGGTTACATTGGCATTAAATCAAGAATGGGAGGAGAAAAATTGTGCAACAAGAATCTGAGTCTTTTTTTTACTGGCTTGCAACTTTCTATTTATGGGAACCCAAAATGACCTGGCTTCCTGGATTGAAAACAGGAGTAACATATCCTTAATGATAGTCTTACTTTTACTTTTTAAGCCAGTCACTGCTACATACCTATGACATTTTTTAACGGAAGCCATAGCCCACACTGCGATCTGAAAGGTGCTGGGACCCGGGACCGCATCCTGTGGCACATGAAACACCGGGTGATGTTAATAAAATCAGTGATGATGTTAGGGCTGCCTCTTCCACCCCCTAGTAAAGCAACATTCAGTGCTTCTTTCATACACCTCCTCACCCTTGAGAAGAGCCTTATGTAAATAGTCACCCCTCCTTCTTTTTCCAACAATGCCTCCAGAAGAATAAGGCAGGAACGGTCAGCACGAGAGCATTAAACAGAGACATCAGCAGTCCAACTGTTACAGTTTTTCTCCTTTGCTTTGTTCTTGTGCTAAATTTAATCTGTCCCCCAGACAGCTCAGAATTTTTTTTTTTTTTTTCTGTTCTGTTTGTATGCAGGTTGTACTGTGGCTGGTTCTTACCTATGCCTAGCTTGTATTGCTACAGGAACAAAATTATGAGACATGAGTTGATATACTTGACGCCCATTAAAATAGGTAGAAGAGTCCCCACTGATTTCAGTAGAACCTCATCAGGAGAAGAATCACTATGAGTTGCTAAGTAATTGTATTATTTGGAAGAACAGAAATTTGAGGATGTTTTAGCAAAGCACAGGCTGTTAACAGAAGACTGGCTTCCTAGACAGTTGAATACAGCGGTCTATTTCTGACATACGTCATTGGAGGGACAAAAAGATTAATCTTGCCTAATACCCATGTGCCACAGACTACAGGGCCAGTGACTGCGTTTCATGTGAAAGCATGCAAAGCTTTACATATATGCTATTGCTAAATGCAGTTTTTAAAAAGAAGTGAGGATGTGCATGCAAGAGGAGATGTTCTTTTGTCATTTAGCCTCTTACCCAGACGGGGTGGTTGTCAGGGAAGCTTCAGAGACCCTGAAGCGCTGCTGAGCATGAAGTTGAGGAAAAAAAAGGAGACAAAAAAAGGAAATGGCAGGAGAACTTGCATTCACACACCTTTTTGGCAAGGTTGAAAGAACGTAAAGCTCTTGTTTGATGCCTCCTGCAATGGCACTTGTAAATTTTTTTGAACGAGCAACTCCGCATCCAGTCTACCAACTTCCTCTTCAGTCTTTTATCTTGCAACGCCTTGAACATGGGACTTCTAATTGTCAGTGTTTGGCTTTGCTCAAAAGTAGCACCGTTATGTACAGTACCTAATGGTTTCTTAAATAACTCAACACTGCTAATCTTTTTTGGTCCACATGAACAGTATGAGAGGCTTTCCCTGCCCCTTTTGCTCATTTCTATACAGTGTTTAGACCACGTCATTCTTATTTTTTCTTGCATTGCCCAAGCAGTGACTTTCACCATGGTTCACATTGACTGCTTGCTGTAAGAAGCTTTTTTACTTGTTGTTCTGAATGTCTCTGAAGTGAAAACTCGAGTTTCTTACAAGTCTAATCAACCCCCCCAGGAGAGTAAAATTTCACTTAGTAGCAGCCTGTAAGCCACCGTGTGGTGGCATCAACTATCTGTCACCTGGATTTTTCAAAACATTGTCATCTCTCAGAATTAAGATCTATTCCATCTCACATCCTTTTTCTCCTATCTGCTGGGTGGCTGTAGCCTGCTGGATGATGCAGAAAAGAATTAAGATTCATTGCTGTATTTTTTTCCTGTGCCTACAAATAATATACACATAGGCATAGGATTATTTATTCATAGGTGTGAGGAAATCATCTAAATATTTCAAACAAAATTAACATTTAAAAATGCATGAGAAGTGGTTACAATATTTAGTCCTACCTTAGGCATCTAGCTCTATTTTTTCTTCCTCTGAACTGAATTCTGTTTCTAAAGTGAAGCACCTATATATACAGAGGATAATTGGATATTAAATTGAAATAATTAAATTGTGTCCACTTCTGTGGAACCCCAGTCAGTGGCTGAATATTTGGCACTTCTGTGAACATTGAAAAATTTGGAATAACTGAGAAAGCTTAGAAATTCTTTCTGATATTCCTGATTATCCAAAAGGACTTTAAAGACTCTGCAGCAGTGAATTGACTTGAATCTGAATCTCTCTAGTGCCCTATCAGAACTATTGAGTCATGTTTGCACCGGTCAGGGTAAAACACAACTTAATACTTAGAAGGTTTTTGAGTCTTTTGCCTTTTGTTGCCCAACTTGCTGTCCACATCAACAGTAGAAATACATTTTCAGAAGGAATTTGAGTAAAGCTCGGTCTGAGTTCTGAGATTGGTTCTGCTCTGTACTCTATTGTAAGTGATACCTAAGAGCACTTTTTTGCTTCTGTTTTGCAGTTCAGAAGTGAAGCCATTTGAAGGAAAAATGACTCAAATAGTCTACCAGATACTGTTATTCACATCAGTTAGGCACAGCTGGGAGACTCTGCTCGGGAAGTGTAACGCAGACTCAAATACCTCTTGCAATTAGAGGTCTGTCTGGGCCACAGAAGGAAGGAAGAGCTTTCCTTCTGCTTGTGTATGCATAGCCAGCTGAATATAGTATATTGCAGTATTTTCATTAAGTAGCAGGGATAGACTAATTTCTTTTAGCTGAGAGTTATATGGATGCTTGTGGTGAAGGTTACAGATTCTTTTAGAACAGGAGATTCTTGAGCTCTCCAGAGAAGGGTGTTGGTGCTTCAAACTCTTGTCTTAAAGAAAAAAAAAAAAAAAAAAGGCTGTATGAAAGGTACCAGAGGTTTTTGAGGGTGATTTCTGTGATAATGTCTTCACACTAGGGATTCTGAAGAGGTGATAGCAAACAGGGACAATGGAAACAAAATGAAGTCAGAATGAGGATTTAAAAGAAAAAGAGGTCAGACAGCTCTTACATTTGACCTTGCTGAGTATTTATTCTTTCTGAGTTCTTATCTTCTGTGTGCATGTGTATGGATAGTAAAGGGGAAATGCAGGCAGAAGGCTGCCTTTTTTTCCTCCTGGCTGGAAGCAAGTTTGGCCACAGAATAGAGAATGGGAAGTAGGTTGGTAAATGCCGATTGCAGCACTAACAGGAGAGTTCTTCTGTTGGCTGGGGGCAGGAAGTTCCTCAGCCCACGACTGCTGGAGCACAGCAATGCTCCTTTGTTTCCAGCTGAGGAATTTGGTGGTGGTACCACAGGCAGAATTTCTCAGATAAAATTTGCAGCTTCTGTGGGTGGAGAAGAATGTTTCAGAGGGCTAAACTGAGCCGCCTTCTGGGTTGTGACTCTGAACGGAAGGAGGGTGCTTCAGGCTACTACTTGTATAATGGTCTCACTCTGTCTGTTGGCTCCTAAGGACCAGCCATCATCGAGCCAATTGGTAACCTTTTGCCACATTTTCTTGAGATCGTATTCATTTAAGGTACCTGGGTTTTAATGATCTCACATTTTTTATATGATAGATCATGTTTGCTAATTGTTAGATTGTTGGTTTTGTCTAAGCGACCGTAATGTTCTTAATAGTTCCTTGATTTTATTCTGCCTTTGAAGTTGAATCAATGCTAATGCTGTTGGATTAACGATGTCCTCCAAAGTACAGAAAAAGATTTTGAGCCCATTCTGGTACTGTCCACATTATAGTGGAGAGGTCTCCACTGTGCTTTTGTGATCACTGGAGTGGCTGACACAATGTCTTCTGGTGGGGATGTGTCTTGAGGCGTAGTCCAGCTAAAACTGACACTGCTGGCAAGTCTTGTGAAGGAATCAGAACCTTGTTTCGTTATGTCAGCTGGAGAGGATGATAGCTGTCCATTCTTCGAAAGGCATGTTTTGAAAGCTCAAGGTCTACTAGACCTTGAGCTATTGGCTGTAAACTCCTACAGAAGCATCCAAAAGCCTGCTTTTCCCATCTGCTCTTGCAAAGGTAAATGTGACAATTCACTCTGGGGACAGAGCTGACTTCCTTCATTAGCTTTAGATTAGTCTAATGCTACTCATTTTTCTTGGAGCTCCATGTAGGAGCTGCATAGAATATACAGTTAGTTCAGATAGCACAGCCAGGTGGTTAAAGACCACTTCTTGTGGTGAGCATAGTGCACCTGTGGCCTACAGGTTGTTCTACTTGTTGGTTTGTAATACGATGCAAGACATTATGTGTTAGTGTTAAATCCCAAGTGATTCAGGGCTGGATTCCTGAATGCTTGCTTCCTTCTTGTTTTGGTGGGGTTTTTTTGTTGTTGGTTTTTTTTTTATGCTACCACAGGAATGATCAATAGAAGCGTTGAACTGAAGCCAATATGACTTGTAGGAGCCAGTCTGGAATTACTTCCTACTGTTGTGTGCCAGAATCATGAATTCCTGACATTCCTGCCACCTGAAAAGGTTCAGTGGGCACTTCTGGAAGCAATTGGTTCAGAGTTGATTAATTGTACTTAATTACATTGTGGTGATGTAGTATGCCTGCTATTCCCCATCAAATCCTGTGACTTTGAGAAGGGTGGTGGCACCAAATGGCTTGCATAGCTTGGGACTCTCAGTGTGGCTGATACCTTCTTGAGGAAGTGACCCTTCTTGACTGATTTTAGGAGGAGCTTCACAAAAATACCCACCCCACTCAATTAATCCACAAGGCAAAATTTTACTATTTATATGCCTTTCAATTAAATGTAATTGTTTCCTACTATAGGAAAGTACTGATTATTTTATTAAAAAGCCTGTAACAGGGCAGTCACTTTTTTTTTAAATAAGATTCAGTTTGAGTCCCCCCAAATAATGGGGTAATACCATGAGTCATTACAGAAGCCATGAGTAGAGTGCATCTTTCATCGGTGCACTATTGCTGGGCAAGAAATGCTCTGTTTCAGATTTTAAGAGCCAAATGTAAATGTGCTTAATGAGACACAAGGGGACTGGTCTGTGGCTGGAGAGAAATGGCTTTTAGCAGCAGCTGCAGACATAAGTATTGGATTTCAGTCTACAAAAAGTCAAAGACAAAAAGAAAAAGAGACTATAGTCCCAAAATGAGGAAGGAGGTGTCAGAATTTAGAAGGCTAAACAGCTGTAGCCTGTTTATGTATTTTAATCCATTGTTGGAGGAGAGGAAATTAAACAAAAAACCAGGAGCGTATTAAATCCTTTTTAAAAAAGATCTGCAGTTGGCTAAGACAGGCTACAAAAAGGAATGCAAAATTTGTCAATAGTTTTAGGTTTGTATGGAACGCACCTAAAATACATTGAAAGAGTCTTCTGCGTAGGTGTTGTAGGAAAGCACTCAAAATCACAGGATGACAATAAAATCATTGAGATATCTCATGATATCAGAAATCTGGTGAGCATCTGAAACTTGCTGTTCCAAAGCTTATAACTTACACCTGAGAATATTTCTGCTATGGACAACTGTTTCAAGTACTGATCTGGCTAGTTAGGTAAGCAGTTTTTCTTAAAAGCATTGAGAAGTGACATGTTCCTGAACTTTAACAATGATGGTATTTGATACTGGTGAAACAGGAAGCAAAAAGTAATTATGAAATATTTTTATTGGCTTCAGCAACAGCTCTGCAGTTCAGATGGTTTAAATTACCTACCTCAGGGTCTGAGTGTAAAACTCAGATCCATCTCAACATTTTTAATATTTAAAAGAAGGTACTAACTTGCTGGCCTGGGTCTTGAAAGCAGCATAATTGAGCCCATAAAAGCTGCTAGTTCTATCTCATTTTACAGGAGTCAACAAATACTTTTTTTTTTCCTCTCTAGTTCATTGGCAGTAAATTACTTAGACTCAGAAAATGACAATCTGAAGAGAAGGAATTTTTTTTCCCCAGACTATTCCATCTTTCAGCAGAACATGAGTCCTAATAGATGCAGTTGGACTCTACTGCCTTGTCTACTTGGCGGCTGAGGCCAAAAGGAAGGTCTTACCCTTTCCTTTCTACCTTCTCTCTCTGGTAACCGGGTACTCCTTCCTACCAGCTCTGGCATTCACCTGAGCCACTGTAAGCCAGATCTATTTTTTTTTCTTCTTTTTATTTTTATTTTTTAATAAGGCTTTCTTTTGGCTTAGTGAATGGATTAGATCAACAGGCCAAAGAAGCACCGTGTCCCCTTTAGTATCCATGACCTGCTAGACAAGATGGCTAAAACATGCGCTATGTTGGCTTTTATTTATATATAACTTTTTATTATAGGCCTTTGAGTAGCCCATACTACAAGACAACATTGCTGAATGCCAAAAAAATGTGGCTAAGTAAGACACTGTGAGGCTGTTTTACTTCAGTTTTATGCTTGTTTAAGCCTAGCGAGACTACTGGAGCTGAATGGAGTTAACCGGGCTGCGTTCTGCAGAAGTATTGCTGACGGGGTAAACCCTGATAGCAGTACTGCAGCCTGGTAATAGGGCGTACGTCAGGCAGTCCGCATAAGCTGTTCAGTACTTGATGAGTTTTTGAGAATAAATGTTAGATAAGTACCTTCATTTTTTCTGTCTGTGAAGAATTGAAGATTACAAGGCAAAAATTGTCTTTCTTATGCACCAGCTGAGCGTCCTTCACTCCACAGTCAGCAGGTGAACAGTGAAGGAGCCAACCTGATTCTCCTTGATGCACTCTTCACAAAAAACTCCTAGTTAGGTGGGTGACCTTTTCTCAAAAAGGCATAGTCATGTGTCAGACAAAGAGAATCAGCGAGGAGAGTCGACCACAGCCTAGGACGGCTCCCGCCAGGCTCGCAGATGCCGTGGGTCCCCTCCAGACAATTGTCACTCACTCACTGTAAGCTCCACAAACCTCTGCCAGGACCAGGGCTGGAGTGAGAGCTGGGAAGTCAGACTGGATACTTCGTCCAGACGCACACACAGAGTATTTTAAGCGTAACGAAAACCTAGATCCCGATTTGGTTTTTGTACAGAAAAAAAAACCCAAAAACAATTCTGAAAAGCCTCTGACTGTTGTTTTTCTAACAAGTTAAACAGATGGATTGGAAATAGTATTTACTGTTTATTTCCTTAACATACCAATATGTGAGGAGCCAGTATAAATTACGGTTTGACTGCAAACAAACCAACCCACGCCAAAGCAATAGAGTAAACATTGCTGTATTTTGTTTCAAGTCAATATTATGGGAATTTAGATGGCTGATGTTTCTGTTTTCACTGGCTATCTCAGAGTAGCTCAATTTCAAGCCCTACAATAGAAAAAAAAATGGTTTAAAAGATTTTGTGGAAAATTGCCTCAGTAATTATTCTGCAGAACATCAGAAGCTGGTAACTTCAGAATTTACAGGCTTTAGCAATAGAAACAATATTTCTACCGATTTTCAGAACTGTTAAATTTTTTTCACAGGAGAAGAACAAGAGCGAAACCATCCCCAGGTGCGCTCTGATGATACGACAGTCTGCTCCTTCCTCTTTTGCCTGGCTGCATGCTTGTGCTTTTTTTTCTGTACTGGCTTCTTGACTTTTCAGGGAACCAGCTGAGACCCCTAAGCCAGCAGAAAATCGTCACTATCAAAAAAGCGGATGGTTTCTGCCAGTTTAGTTCCCCCAACTGGCTCATCTTGAATGCAGGCCAGTACTGGCAGGCAAGTGCCAGCGAGAGGAAGGAGATGGGGACATGTGGCTGGGGTGGCTGGGGCTGAGGGGGCATGGAGTAGCACCTTTCGGCAGAAGTAAGCCATTAAATTGGCTTAACAGAATTGTGTCTTCAAATTGCTTGAATTCTGCACACCAAAAACCAAAAAATGATGTGTGATGGTTTGACCTTGGCTGGACGCCAGGTGCCACCAAGTTGCTCTATTGCTCCCCTCTTCAGCAGGGCAGGCACAGAGAAAAGTAGATGGAAAAGAAAGAAAACTTGTGGGTCAAGATAAAGGCAGTTTAATAAAAAGCAAAAGCAAAGGCTGTGCACAGGAGCAAAAGGAAAACAAGATTTTATTCTCTACTTCCTGTGAGCAGATGATGTCCAGCCACTTTCTGGGAAGCAGGGCTTCAGCATGCATAGCTGTTGCTCCGGAAGACAAAACGTCATAAAAGACAAATGCCCCCCCTTCCTCCTTCTTTTCCCTTGACTTTTATATCTGAGCCTAGGTCATATGGTTTGGAATATCCCTTTGGTTGGTTTGGGTCAGGGGTCTTGGCTACCTCCCCTCCCAAGATCTTGCCCCCTCCCAACCCACTGGTGGTGGTGGGGAGAATATTGGAGACCCAGCCTTGATGCTGTGCGAGCACTGCTCAGCAGTAGCCAAAACACCGGTGTGTTATCAACACCTTTCTACATACCAATGGAAAGCCCAGCACCACGAGGGCTGCTACGAGGAAAATTAACTCCATCTCAACTCGACCCAATACCTATGTCATGTTGGTAACAACTTAGCCTGTATGTTGTTAATCTAACACGTAGCTGAGCAAATTAATTAAGATGTCAGAGTTCTTGACCAACCTATCTGACTGGCCATGTGCTTCCAGCTGTAGTTTTCCAAACAGCATATTGTGGAACCTGAGCACAGATGAAACAAGGGGAGGTAAAAACAATGAATTGAATATACTCCCCAAATTATTCACTTATTTCAACAAACAAGAATCACATTGATGTAATATATGACTGGTTTCAATGCTAAAAGCAAATCAAGAGCTGGAATGTACTTACGTGGCTAGACAGTAAATATCTTTGAGTCCTTACAATCCATTAAATTGCAAGAGTATGTCTGCTTGTCTAAATGGAAGGAGACATCTCTCTACCACTGTCATTTACTCCTCCACTTCCTGGTTCTTTAGCTTTTTCTTTTTTTTCTTTCTTTCTTTCTTTCTTTTTTTTTTTTTTTTTTAAATAGGGCTGCTTTTGTATGTATGAAACTACTGCTACTCCCACTTAAGTTTCCTCCTGAAAGCTGAGTTAAAGTACTGTACAAATTCATGTACCAATGGATGCAGCTCTTCCGCTCCGAGTTGCCACTTTCTGGTATCAGAGGCTGGCCTAATGCAGGAGATGGGACCAAATGGCTGAGCCACCCTTGCTGTGCTTTGTGTTGAAGCTATTTGTTCTGCTTTTCATCACAGATCGTGATGTTTGCTTTCACCTCGCTGCCCAGTGTTGCACACGAATGCCACGGAACTGACTGGTTTGTGAAGTTGCTTTCTGCTAGTACATTGAATATTCTTATTGTATCCCAGCCTGCCCAAAGTTTTATAACTGGGTAGATAAAAGTTGGTTCAGTTCAGGCCTCAGAAAGAAATAATTCCATATTGTTTTAGTCGTGGCAGGGGGCTTTGGAAGTCTGCCCTAAGCCACGGAGTAGACATGGCTCGGAGTACCCGTGTGTCTCAGCAATGTGCGATCTGTGACCTGGGATCAGGATGCAGAAAAAGGGTGGAGGTGTCACAGTGTTTATTTTTTCCAGTTTATCACTCTGTATTAAACTAATAGAAAATGGCACCATCTCACAGGGTGCTGTGGAAACGTATTTTGTGTACAAGTGGAGATGCTGAACGTGCAGTGAAGGGTATGGATGCTTAGTCTTGCTCTCTATAGTCCACATCACAGTGTTAGTTCCAATGTGTCGGCCCTCTCATTAGCTTCAGATAGTCATCACGTAAATCAAAATGCAAGAAAAAAGTATCTTCCCTTTTTCTCCAGTCTTCCACAAAATCCAAGATTTGAAATTATTGCTCAGATACCTATGACGTGTGATACTTTCTATCAGGTGACATCTTACAAAATTTCTCGGGATTCAGGAGGTCTTTGTCCTATGTGAATAATGTTTCTAGGAAGCTTATCAGCTGGCTGATGAAAATCACTGCAAGGCAGCTCTCCCGCTTGCTCCTCAGGCTGGCCATGCAGCACGGAAGATGCACACCTTAGTGGGCTTACGGTGCTCAGTGTTGCTAGAGTGCTCCCATGATCCTGGTTCAAGAGTCGCTGTTTTGAAGGACTTCAATGCCCATACCTTTAACCTGATCTGACAAACATAAAAGAAGATCAGACTTTTTGCAAAATCCCAAACAAACACACAGAGTTGTGGGAGTCTGTTGTGACAGAGATGATAGAAAAGCAATGCTCTACATTTCCAAACCTGTCAAATCCCAAAAGTCATCCCTTATGAATCTGGTTCACTAGCTATCTGCAGTTATTTATTGCCCAAACATAATCGAGTCCTAGCACCTGCCCGGTGTTGCGGCTCTTGGGCGGGAGAGGCAGGCAGAATGCCATAGCCCGCCAGTCGGTGTGGGCTTTGGTCTGAACATCTCTGTGCCCCTAGCATATGTAATTCTTTGCCTGTAGGAGAATGTCGTTTGGCTACTTCTTTTGCTGGGCTCTTGGCTGCCCTCAGGTTTTGGAGCCACTAAAATCTCTTTGGCAGGCCACATGCAATCACCTCTTATGTTTGAAATATTAGCAAGTCATTAGTCCAAATAGCAAATTACTTAGTGAGGCAACAGCCAAATCTCAAGTCTGAAGACTTTTTACACCCTTAGTGTTGTAATTTCACATAAATAATATAAAATGGCATGCATTCTTTATGCAAAATTATATATTGGATTAATGTGTACTGTTTATTACAGACCAGAAATTAGCCCTCAATTAGTCACTTGGGTCGTTAGTACTGTTATGAATTGACTGACCCCTAAAACTGACTTTTTGAAAGCAAACACATGCCTCGTGCATAAATGCCAAGGCAACATATCGATCATTTATATTACTGAAATTGGGGAAACCTGTAACTTCAAAATGTGCTACCTAGTGGTGACCTCTAAGCATGTAGGAATTTAAAAATACACTCATTTGAAGTTACATTTCTCATGTCTAAACAGCTTTTGAAGTAGCTTCATAATGGAACTGTTTTAATTTTCCTCTAATTGAACTCCTAACACCTAAGACCTCAAGGCTGTGTAGCTGCTATTTTCAGAGGTGCTGAGTGCATACAGCTGCTGTTGACTTCCCTTCGTATTCTGGATGTTCAACACTTCTCAAAATGAGTGCATACAGCATCTGCTGCTACCGCTAGAGCACCAGAGTTGCAGTAAAAATGGCTGAAAATTTTCTATTGCGTTTCTGCAGTACTCCGTTGAGTTGTTCAGCACGTAATGCTCTGCCGTGGTGTACAGTTTTGTTTGGCTGGTAGGTAGAGGGGCCGTGCATAAGTGACTTACGGCTTTGCTCTGGGGGTAACATGGTCAGCCTAAGCTCATAGACCGTTCTTCTGCGCTGCGATGTACATGTAATTCATGCCTCGTGTGGCCTTCACGATGACGGTATTACCTTGTTCTGGCACTGATAAGGTCAAGCTTGAGAGAAGCTGAAAAAAGAAAGAAATCTACTTCGTTAAGCTTTAAGAATTTTGCTCCAATTTGTCTGAATCCGATGCAGAACTTAAATGTGAATAGCGTCAAGCCTTTCCCATCCTCCAAAAAAGAAAGTTCTAGCAAGTTGGTTCCCAGATCTGTTGATTCAATATTTATTCTTCAGCTGAAGTTTTCGAGTAGGTCTTGAGTAGCAGATTATTCTGTTGAACTCACAAAGCTGAAGTTTTGTGTTTTCCACGATCATTCCCTAACATCTACTTAAAATAGGTTTCCATTTGCTGAAATAGCAATTTGTAAGTATTGCACTCCAGTCTGTCACCGGGACTTTGTTTGAAAACGTCTGAATGGTGGGAATTGGTTTGTGTCAAAGGAAAGTGGACAATTATTTCAAAGCTTTCATTTTCACAGTCTATTACACTGCTGCAAATTAACAATCGCTGCAAGCTGACATGTAATTTAGAATATATGCTCCACACACTTTCAGCTGAACAAACCCCACTAAGATATATGAAAAGAATCATGCAGCTCTGAGTGACAAGTATGTTCAGGCTGGAAAATGTTGGGTTATTTCCATTTGGAATACCACTATAAATGTGCATCATTAGTCTCCGGTAAGACGAGGTGGGTAGAACATTAAAGTTACTACTTTCAGGACTCTTAAAGAGCATTTTCAGGCAAGAAGACACGTGCAACTGTAAAGCTGCCTTCATTCATAGCCTTTGAAATATAAAACTGTGAACTCAGACCACCAAGAAATATTAGGCATGCTAGCTAATGTTTACGGCGGTGTAGTCTTCATGTTTTCCATGCGTGACTTGTGATACTTTATTAAATATCTGTCAACTAGCAGAGTTTACTTTGATGTTGCAAATCCGAATATCTTCGACTTTGTCGTCTTTTGTTTAAACAGGCAAGTAATAAAAAATAATAGCTTTCCTTGTTGGTTTACACCTCAAGAATACAGTGCTAAAGTCTTTGTTATCAAGCTAGAGTCAAGAATTTCTTGCCACTAGTACAAATATAAAAGAGCAAGCAGAAATTTATTTATAGAGCTACAGTTATTGCAGACTTCTGAACAACAGATTAAAGGGACTGTTGGTTATTTCCTTCTGCAATGAATGTTTTACTAATTATGAGCTATCTATTTTCTTTCCAAATATTGAAATGTGAAGAAAACAAATGTTTAGCAAACTAAGCACTGAATTTATATTTCAAACAATTCTGTGCATTCACAGCAGGCTCTGCATGCGCTGCTATATTAATGTATCATGGGAATCTTAAGTAAGCGCGGCAGTACAGGCAGAACGAGCGTAGATTTTTAGAAAACTACCAGAAGCATCGCTCTACTTACAGTAAATAAAAATACAACTTTCATGTATTCATCTTCAGTTGCTCAAAACCACAATTTACCTCTAAAGTGGAAGATAGGGTTTGCTTGTGAAGGTGTAAAAGATGCTCGTCCAAATGCGTTTCCTCTGCAGGATGATTTTTCAGCTGTTTGTTTAGCAGCAAAATACAGGGTGATTCATACAGGTGTAGAAATTCATAATGTTTTGCATGAGATGTGATAAAAACATTCATGTGTCTGTCTAGATGCACAGTCCAGGTAGCTTATTCCGAGCACGGCTCTGCGATGCTAAATTATACAAATAGTTCTGTTATGGCTTTTTTAGCTGCCAAATGCTCTGAGCTCTGCTGTAGAGGCCTCTTTGCAGCATGGCCCCAGAGCTCAGAGTGAATGTCTGCTGGTACGAACACGCTGTAATATTGGGTTTAGATCAAATACCTGCTTTGTCCAGAAATCTAATACAGGTTTTCCAGGCCAATATGCAGAGACCCCAAGCGTCCCCAACATAAGAGGTGATGTTTTATTGTGCAAGACATGCAATTTAAAACTCAGAGTGGGAAATTTATAGTTTCTGCACCATAGGATCAGGCTTAGTGAAGCCTGAAAAACCTATAGTCTGCTTCCTTCGTTAGCGCTTTATTTTTACACCATGTTGGTAGGGAGAATGCTGTAGCCACCCGGACAGGTAGATCCAGACTTTTGTAGTCATTGCACTCTTATCCCTTCTCCCTGAGCACAACGTTGGCCTCTCTCCTTCCCCCTTAACTGCCCAAGCTGTAATTTTTGAGGGTGTGTATCACCCCTGTCAAAGAAAACTTGTAATCTGATGCCATACAATCATCCTTGAAGGTCTAACGTGTAGTGGATTTATTCCAGATAGTCCTAAAGAGTCACAAGAGCAAAGTACTAGCACAGCAGAAACCCAGCTTGTAACACCTTGTTGGGTGACTTTAGGCAAGTTACTTTATCTGCCCCAGTCTCAGGTTCCCCATCTGTTAAAGAACAGCGCTTTGTAAAAGTACTTTAAGATCTGCTGATGAAAACCATTTTCATGCTTTCTTCTGTGGCTGCAAACACTTTTCATGTGGGAAATCCTGCATAGTTATACATGTATTCATCACAAAAACAGCAAAAAAGAAAAAAAAGTTCCAAAGAGCTATATATATATTTTTTTTTATTACTGGTAATGTTACATTGGTTAGAGAGGATTAGAATCTGATATTTTCAAAAATAAATACAAATAAAAGGGATTATTTAAGAAGATTGTGTTCAAAGGCTACAACTCACAGCAAGTCTGTGTTTTGAACAGTTTATTTGTAAGAAAATATTCTGAACCCATTAGACTGCTGCTGCTTCAAAGTGGTGTGGAGACTTAATTAAAGGTTCAAGGGAGAAGAGAGGATGTTGAGAGTTTTATAACCATAGGCTGATATTTTTGAAAAGCATTATCATGGATTTTAATAGGTAGAGGACTTGAAAATGTGCAGGCTTGGAAGGTAAAACTACCTTCTCGTTCACTGCTGGGATTCACCTGCAGGTTCCTGGATTTGGGGATTTCACTGTTCTGAGAATAACATCCTGAACATTTCAGGTGCAAGGATCGTACATGTCTGTGTATATTAAAAGAGCTGGGTTAATGTGACTAAAAAATGAGCTGTAAATCTTTAAAATTTTTCTAGATAAATCTGTGGGTTCAATCACCAGAAGTCTTCCATTTGTTTCTTTTGCGTATCGATATATTATTACATGTATTTCCCATTTCGTATTCAGTTTTATATATACTTAACTTTTGCATGCTTATCTTGAAATTAGTATTGGTGCTTGAAGTACCCTTTCTTTTCAGGTTGCCCCTTGTACTGCTGTGTGAATTTGGGGTGCTTTGGGGTGTGTGCTACTTGATTGCAGTCCACTTTTTCATATGGCAAGTATGCCAGAAAATAGGGGGTTTTGGTAGGCATCCTAATTTGCCCGTTTCTTAGGGGAATACAAGGAACTGTTGCTGAAGCCTCTGATCACAGGGGGGGAGAAGAGGAGGGGGAGAAGAACTAGCTTATGTTCAAGATTTACTCCTTTATGCATGCAAAAGCTTGGCCACTTGAACTTTGGGGAATTTGAGTCTGAGCTTGAGCACAGCTTCCGAAGGGTACAGAGAGGTGGCCTTTGGCGATGGAAGGAAAATCTGAAAGCTAGCTCCACAGTCCTCCAGGTGCATAGCGTTGAACAGTGCTAGGCTAAGCTATCCCAATGCAAATGGAGATATGATGGTGTAGAGAGGTTTGGAAAGCCTTTCCTTATGTTCTTGACACCTCACGCTTACAAACACCTGTGATTTTTACAATAAACAATGTGTAATATTTCTTAGAGCCTCCACCTCCTGTCTTATTGTAAGAATTTCAGCCTTCATTTAAAACAAAGCTTTCACTCTTCTGAGTTCCAGGAGAAAAACTTGGAAACGTAGGCCCAGCTGTCAAAGCGCCAACTACTTGTCACTTGTAATTTCACTACCTAAATATGTTAGAGAAAATAGCATTATTTAGACCAGTCTGGGTGGTGCTTTCGTGTTCCATTGCACTTCTTTGGTAACTGAGGTGTCCTTTTGTTTCCACACATTAAATAATGTGTTACTCATCAATTTTTGACCTCACCAAGATGAAGAATTAGTCAGATTGATGTGTGTATAAGTGGCTCATGACTATGTTCCTTCCAGTTGGGTCAAACAAGACAAATTTTAGATCTTAAGCGCGTGGCTAAATTTACCCAGTTCTGCATACTTGATTTGGCAAAACCATATGGACTTTTTGATACATTCCTCAGATCTCTTCTGAATCAGTTTCAAAAGTCTATATTCATGAATTGTACCCACTGTTCAGTAGGAGGTGTAGAAGAACAACGCCTATTTTAGGCGGAAGATTTCCTGTGAACGTACTTGTCTCGGACCAGCTCTACCCTGAAGCTGCAGTCTGAAACTGTTGAAGGGGCCAGTCCTGTCCTCCCACCGGCGCTAAGCCACACTCCCGCACCTCCCCGGGGGTGGGGGCCGGGGGGTCCCGCAGCCGTACAGCGGATCAGCTCGGGGGTGTAGCTGAACGGTAATTTTCTCTCTCTGTCCTTCAGGCTGAGCTTTCCAGAGCGGAGCTCTTGGCTATGATCCAGAGTCCCCTCTGCTGTAGGGAAGGTGGTGAGGATGTGCAGCTGGAGATGAAAAGACGGACTGAAGGCAACGGGGGGGGTCTCAGGTCAGCTTTAGCTACCTGTGCGATCGCACTTTGGTTTTTGCTGTGGGTTGTATGGCTGCTACAGAAAAATGGAAAATTCCCTTTTAACCTTTTAGGCAGGATTTCCACAGGAAAAAAAATGTATTTGCTAAACACAAGCTGTGAAGCAGCTGACGGATCAATCCCCAACAATATGCCAGAAAATCATCCTGTGGGATATTAGATGTTTAAAGCGTATCCTGTTCCCTGAGCAGTTTGCCCTGAGGACGAAAGCTGGAGATGTCTTTCTGCATTGCCGGTTGAGATTCCAGCGTGCCTGAAGCACAAAGCAGGCTCGCCCCTGCCTCCGCCGAGCTGCAGAAGCCCAGGAGGAGCCTGTAGCATGTATCCGAGGCAGCGGATGTCTTCGTCAATAAAATGCTGCTTTTCTTCTCTGAGTGC
>NW_009260403.1:255018-269177 GCF_000687185.1 Egretta garzetta | reverse complement strand
GGAAAGAGCTATGAGCTGTTTAAAAAAATACGTTGGAGAATAATATTAGCCTCCTTCATATTTCAGATATAACTGCATAAATTGCCTTGTAATTGCTTTTTATTCTTTTGAGAAATTTTAAAACTGTAAGTAGGTTTTTTATTCCTTCTGTCAGTGGGCTTAGGAATAGATTATTTGTATCTGGAAGGAGAGAGCTTAGCCCAGAAGGTATGAAACAGAGGGCTGCTAGAACTTGCTGTAAGCTCTTCCATTAGAGCTAAGACAATCCAAAAATTAGCTGATGTAAAAAAAAAAAATACATGTATATGTAGAGTCATCTTTTTTCTCCCATTCCCCTAACCACGTGATCCTGGTGCAGGCTCTGTGGCTCATTTGCCCTGTGGTGAGCTGATTCAGGGAGCTAATTGGCAGAAAACTGCTTGCTGGTTTTTGTGTAGTTAGTTCTTTGCTGTCTCATTTTCTGCACTGATTCACCACAAAGTGAGACAAACTCCGAAGCCAGGCGAGGAGAAGCAGAGTGTGGGCAGACCAGCAAAGGAGGGGAGCCAGCAGGATACCACCGTTCCGTTGCAGCTAGCTTTTAGATTGACTTAACTGTGATCTAAAATCTCCTTCTTAACATTTTAGAGTGAGTTAAAGCCACGGTTTAATTTTGGGTGATAGCATGAATCTGTGAATATACAAGTTTCTTCACTGGCGAATTGTTCAAATAAGTATGGAAAGTCTAACTGAGCTCATGGGGGTTAAAGCTTGGATATACTTATGCGTGCGCCTGTGTTTTGGCAGTGTTTGTAAGAACATCAGTATACAGGAATTCGTTTTTAAAAATAAAATCAGAATTGTCGGCATTTTTTCAGTTCAGTGCCTTAAACTGAAAATGTAGAAACAATTAACTTAGAATTGAATGCAATATTTTGTTTCACATAAAATATTTTGGTTTGAGCTTTTAAATACTTTCCAAGTTTCAGCTCTCCTCTGCTCTGCTATAAAATTCAATCTGAACTTGCAAATACTTTGTTTACTCCAGAATCATTTTTTTTTTTTGGAATATAAACTATGCATTTTTGCTGCCAGCTATAGCTTCTAATGCAGGCTTATGAAGCTAGGCCACTTCCCCTACCATACGTTCCCAGTGAGTCAGGACTGCGGGTGGAACTTGTGTTTTGTCATTGCCAAGAATAAAAACACACTGCTTTACTAGAGCAGAAAACTTAAGGGCATCATTTTTTATCACAAAAAGTGAAAACCAGTGGTTCAGCGTTTTCATATTTTTGTATTGCTGACGTTTCTTCATCTTTCAAATTAAAAATATTCAGTGCACACATTGGTTTAAAAGCACCGAAACCCATCAAAATACAGCTTGATATCTCAGTGTGCTGAGAGCTTTGGGCTCATCCAAGAAGACACCAAGACACTTACCCATGTTAGTCATCACAGTGGTTTCAAAAGGGAGTGCTTGTTGCTTTGCGCGTTCAAACCCGAAGAAAGCTAAACTTGCAGAAGATCCCAGAGAAGTCTAGTATCCGGTTGGCTGAACTGACAAATTTTCTGGAAACTCCCCTAAAATCTGGGCTAAAATTATTTCTTTTTGATGCTGAAATCACAGCTGTGACAAATATTCAGCCTTATCTATGATTCATGTGTTCTTTCAGAATGGGAAGTGTTAGAGTAGCACAATTTAGTAACTTTTGTTTACTTCCCCCTAGTTCAGCATTTCTAATTTAACATGTTTTCTCTGGAGTAGCTTATCTACAGAACAAACCCATTATTACCTGTCTATATCTGATGCTTTGCCATTTGTTCAACCATTCTCTGCTGCCGAGTTATAAAATATTCACTTTCCTGCGATGTGATCAAGTAGGGGGAAAATTTTCTGTATTAAATTCATTTACTATCTCATATCTTTTTTATGTACAGAGTATTTTCTTGTTTCAAAACATACCCTGATTTACCTGCAAAATGGAATTACCATCTTTCTCTCTCTGTTGGCAGTTGCAACATTTCTTTAAACCCGGTGACGCCCGACTCCGCAAGCCCAGCTGCCCCAAGGTAAGACAATGCTGGACACTTCCAGTTGTGCGTTGTAGGCTTTCAAGTCTTGGTTCTGCTCCCCACTGACACAGAAAGAGGGGCTGAGAGGTTTTCGTATTGCGCTCGCTTGTGCCTTACCATTTGGGTTAGGAGCCCATTATTCACGTACAGCTCTGTGCCCTGCTAATAGCTTAATTTGCAAACTTTCCTTTTATCAAAGCACCTAACCCCAGTTTGGTGCACACTTGAAAGTTGCGCTTCCTGTAATTTTTTGCCTTTTGGTTCCTTTTAAAACATTTCAACATATTACAAACTAAAGATTGGTTTCCTGCATGTAAGAGTTGTTTCTTCGGTGATACGCTTTTGGTTTGTGTTGGAGAAAGAAATCCTGGTGGTCTTTTATGCAATTAAATTCAGAATAGCTGTAGGGATCTTGAAATGAAAATATATTTCACTGCAAAAATGTCATCCTAACCAGTCACTTCAGATGAAAGCGTGCTGTTCTCTCCCTTGGCATAAAATAATGTGTATTTTAAAGCTAAGATTTTTCTGTCTACCCTCATGGTCATTAGAAAATTGTAAATGAAACCTCGTTATGTTGAACAGCTGGTAGTTGTATTTAAAAATCTCATGTTAAAGCAAATGAATTAACTAAGTAACGAAGTTAAAATCTGCACACTGAGAGGCCAAAGTGGTAACAGAGCCACTCACGTCTTAGCAAGAACAGCTGAGTACAAGTGAAAATATGTCTAGGAAAAAAAAAATCGAGTTTTGCTTGCACATTGTTCTCATAAGCATGACTTGTTTTAATAACTTGCCAAATCTATGTTGTTAAAAGTCATATGGTACCACTTGTAAGAGATTTTTTGAAATTATGTACGTTAGAGGGATTTTCTTGAATTAGAGCAAATTTTGTTCTCCTGCTTACAGCAATGTCATTTCGTTTAAGTGAACTCGCTTTAGAGTGGAGTAAGATGTGGTTCATCACCTTTAACTGAGGTATTAGCAAAAAGAAGGAATTGTGGCTAGTTTTATGCAGAATGTATCTTTTGTGTGATAAGAGGAAAGGATAATTATTTTTGAAAGGGCAGTTTATAAATATCAGTCCTTCTGTTGGAATATTGAAAAGCTCAATCAGAGATAAAGAATTCATGTCTTTGCTTTTCACCGTGATGCCTCAACTCTGTGCTTTGTAGGGTTCCCCTTGGTGAAAGGTTTTTAGGAGGGCATCGTCACCCCAAGCAATGAGACTGGGAGCTCTGCCTGCCCATTCTGGGTGTAACCCTCAACCAGAGCAGAATCTGGCTCCACACTCTTTTCTTTCGATGTGGAATTTGAAGCTGCTTCGAAAACATGTTATTCTACATTTGATTTCCCTTTTTTTGGATATTGCAAACTGTGTTTTTACATGAATTTTCATGAAAATTTTAGATGAGTTTAGATTTTTAAGGGGAAGCTTTCAAGGCAACTTACTATTTTGTGAGTCAAAATCAGTTTGAAACTAGTTGCAAGTGGAGTGGCTGAGATCACATGATACTTTTCAAGTCAAAGATAGCTCCATTTATTCAAGAAATGCTTTCATGTGGTTTCTCAAGGGGAATACTAACTTCTTATGAACTGTTTAGAAGAGACCCAGTGTCCCTGGTGGCAAAGTTCCGTTATTTCAGTCTCCAAACACATTTTCCAGCTAAAGTAAATATGTGTTGGTGACAAATAAAAAACCTTTGTAAGAGGTGGGTTGAACAGGAGGTTTTAAAGGCTGGGAGTTTAAAATAATCTACAGATGATTTCCCCAGCACAACCTCCTCTACTACAGCTTAGTGAGGTTGGGAAGAATTTGCAGGTAGAGTAGCAGATTGCCCATGAAAACCTCTCATGCTGTAGTATCTAGTGATGAATTGAGTCAAGGAGGAGGGAAGCGCTACCAAGTCTCTAGCCAGCCTTGGGTTGTGAGGCTTGCACTCAGGACTCTTTATGGGGCTGCTGCCTTCCCCCAGCTGCTCAAATACTTCTCCAGTTGCACCATGCCCCGAGAATTTGAAGTTACAGGGGTAAGTAAAAAGCTGTTGCCGTGTCGTTCTCTGAACACACCGATCCGATGTGCTGTGCTTTGTGTGGCACAGACCGTTACCTCGCCTATTGGTTTTTGTTTGTCTTGGAGGGTCTTGTTAATTTTTATTTTTGCGGTTTGTTGTACTTTAAATAAAATGACATAAACTTTCAGAATAGTTTTTACTTTTGGTCCCTTGGTATTTGGTGTTCATGAGGTTTAAGGAGATTTTGAGTATACTTCTAGCAAGCTTAACTTCTGTTCTACGGGTGGTGACCACTTTTTGAAAACCAAGCTGTATATGGCATCCTTACTCCAACACCCCAAATCCTTAGCTAATGTGACTAGATAAGTGACGTAAGAGTTGAGTCTAAAGCCACTCAGCCAAAAAAAGAATGCCTTAATTTATCACATCGTGCACAATGTAAGTGCAATAACATGGATCCTTTTGTTCATATTCAGATCACAATGTCATATGATTACATGGAGAACGGAATTTGTTTTTGCATTGATAAAACCCATAAAGATTTCAGATACCGTATTCGGGCTCTTCACTTTGAACTGGCTTTTACCATTACATTGAAGTCTACTGAAAATGGCTAGTTGTTCTTCTGTGTGTAAAGAGCAGATCAAATATCCCAAATAATCCCATAGAAACAGTGGAGACCTGCACGTTCTCCATAGCCCTACAAGCGCAGTGGTTAACAGATTGGGCTCTGGGAACTGTTGTGCTAATGATGCTCCCAAGGTCATTATCTAAATAATAAGCTAGGCGTAGGATCTAGATTCTCTCTCTGCATTTGCTTCTACCAACCCAAAAAATTTCCTTTTTGTGTGTGTGTAAATGAGCATTTTTTTGCATTTTAAATGCTGGGGTATTCATCAGTCACTGATATCATTATGATTGCTTTGCTTGGGTCAGCCTTTAGTACATGTTTAGACAAGCTTTTCTTCAGAATATCATCAGTGGTCTTTCTATCAGCTGTAAGGTGGGCAGGAGATGGCATCTGCTGTGTCTGATTCTGGACTAACAGTGTCTGAATGGCCAGAGGCAGCCCAGGCGTGGGGGATGACAGATGAGCTCCCATTTAAGCCTTTTTACCAGTGACAGTACTAATTTGTGTATTTCTTTTCTCTTCCAGCCGTCAGTTCTCATTAAGTTGATAGAAACTCATATCTGTGAGATGTCTACCTGGCTTTCTGATTTGATTAAAATTGGTCAAAAGTTATTGGACAAAGGAAAGATGGCCAGCATGATCACATAACTCTTTCATTGGCAATCAAAGCCAAGAATGCTGCATTATAAAACTATGTTATGCATTTGTGGGAGATATTTCTCTCTCTTTTAAAGCATTTGTCTAGTCCGTATTTGCAATTAATGGCAGCCATCTAAGCTGTAAACATTGCCAGTAGTTTGCAGTGCTATTTCACATCACCTGAAAACGAGTGATGGAAAAGGAGGAGGAGTATCTTGCAGAAGTAGCAGATTCCGAGAGGAACAGGAACAATGTGAAAATTGTAAGGCCCAAATGTTAGCAAGGCTACTACATTTGGAAGACATTAGGTAGTTTTCATACTATTTTATGCATGGAGCCTCTTAATAGTTATTTCTCATGGATCTGCAAAATACAAAAGACTTTAGGTTAAAGGAATAGTAATGAATCATTTATGAGATATTATCTACGAAGATGGATTGGTTCCATCTGTTACAGTAATAAAAATAATAATGCTTAGCAATTACATAAATGCTTTACAGGTTTTCAGTGTGCATCACAAACATTAATCTAAGATCTAGCCCATAGCACAGTTTTTAAGAGCTTGTAAAATGGCTGCAGCCTATACATACTGGTTTATTTATTTATTTTTATACAGGAAATTTGTTGTAATAGAGTTTTTAAACTGGTTTAGAAAATCGAGTTGTAGCTCCTTGGTCTAAGACAATATATGAAGAGAGCCACAAAATTAGTTTCTTTTCCTTCTGTTAATTTAAGTTGCTGTGAATGTCCAGGAAAAATACAGCTCTACAGGCAGGTGTTCATTAACATACAAATGATAGAAAAGTCTTCCAAGATGCAGTACTCGCATTATCTCACAGTTATTTGTTAATCTCATTTTTTCTGTCTTGTAAGCAGCTCACTGATTGAAGGCCAATGTATTCTGACGCAGCACATAGTCTGAGAGAAGTTATGCTATGTCCATGTGTTATATTTCAGCACATAGGATCATGTTACCTGAAAGAAATAATGTCTTTTGTTCAATCCAGGAAGAAATTGGATATACAAAGTAGTGGTTTCCCATAAAACATGTTTGAGATGCAGCCTAATTTACCTAACAGAATGACTATTAGATTTAATTTTATTCTGTTTGGTTTTTAATTTGAATTCTTGAAAAGAAGATGATAAATTTAGGCAAAAAAACCCAAAACCAAACCAACTCTATCAGAATTGATGTGTTCCCTAGCAGAGAAAAGTGTGGTAAAACAGACAAGATTTATAGTAAATGCAATTTAATAAATAGCTATCCCTGCTGATATTTTGAGCATGTCTATAGACAATATGAATACATAGATCAGTATATACTATTACGCTTGGGGTAAGTACATATGTAAGGGTCCTGAAGTTGGCTTCTTTGCAGTGTAACCTGTGACCTTGAAAGACAAGGTGCCGTGTAAGCTATTGCTTTGTAAATCTGTTTATCTGTGTACGTCATAGATTAGACATGGGCTTTGCAATAGGACTTGACCGAAACAAGTGACATTAATTCCATTAACTGTGGTCAAAAGTATTGACAGTTTGAATGGGGTGGATTATGTATCTTGACCTACCAAATATTTGGTTTGGAAACTTTTAATGCATTAGATTATGCTAGATAATAGAAAGGTTTTAATACAAGTAAAATATCCGTTTGCCAAAGCAAGATATAATTTCCTTAAGCAATATTCTGTTAATTCATATACAATGAGATTAATTAAGACAGATGGGGGGAAAAAAAAATCCAGTTTCATACACAGAGAAAATGATGGGTTCCGTTTAGTCATACCCGAGTGCTGATAATCGTTTATGAAATAGAGCAACAGTTTGTTACCAGTGCCAACTCTACCCTTCTAATCATCAATGACCTGGAAAGCAGTTCTCTAGTCTCATTATCCAGGCTATCTGGGTTAGTGTTACAAAGCATAAACTGCACATGGAGGAAGCGATTAGCGGTGCAAAGTCGCTCTTGCTTGGTAACTCCCAGATGCTGCTTGGCGTGCTCTGCTGCCCGGCCTGTGCAAAGCTTCCCGTGCTGCCTCTTGCTCCACGCTGCGGCTGTTCTGGTGTCCTCACCTGGACATCCCTATGGGTATCCAGCTCCCTCCAGCCCTTCTTGCAGGAGGCATCACTGCCGAAGCATCTTCCATCTCACTGTCTTTGGGGTTAGCCATCTGACAGCTGGTATAAGGCAGCCGTAAAATTAAAAAGCCTCTCTGTTAGTGTGTGCTGGTTCCTTGGTTCTCTACTGGATGGCAGCGCATGCCTATTCACAGCTGCCAAACTATGGCTAAAAGAGATGATGTTTTGTAACACACTTTTCTTTCCCTGCCTCCTCCAAAGCATGAAGTACACGATAGAAATCCCTTGCTGCAAGTGTACATCAGCAGGTTTCCTCAGCCGTTGGAGAAGGATGACAATCCTCCAAACTGCTATGGAAACCTGCCCAGAAATCTACCTGAATGGAGGATGGAGCTCCCATGGTGTGAACATTGAGATTTATTTTTCATACCACACCAATAAGAGTTAAATTTCAGTGGTGTTCCCCTAAACTGCTTTGTTTCATACGGTAGGGCATCAGGGTAAAGGCTTTCAAGTTGGTGGTGCACAAGAGCTTTGACAAACCAGTTCCAGCTAATCTTGCTTCGAGGTGGTTAGATCTCCTGGCCCCAGAAATGTGCCCTGTTTTTCTGCCAGAGCTCACCAGCCCGTGCCAGGACTGGCAGGAAGGAAAATGCGCTTCTGTCATAACTGAGTCTTGGCTCAAACCCACTCTCATCAGCAATTTAAACCAAGATGCCACTCTGTGAACAGGGTTAGCTGAGACATCATGCACCTTCTGGTTTTTTGCCTCTCTTGGAGGTGGTGTACCTCCCAGAGGTGGATGATTAGAAGTCATAATAGACTCATAAAGAAGGCATAATAGTAAACCGCTACTGCAGGGTTTCCCAGATATCTTGTTTCAGGTAACCATCATCTGCAAAATCTGTAGTCAGGCAGGTAAATAATTGTTTTGGTGTTTATTTTCCTTCTAGTCTTTCTCTCATTAAAACCTGGTAAATATAGCTGAGAATATTGTCCCAAAGTTCCAAAATAAGTCACCGAATTTTCCCAAGAACACGGTCCCGGGCTGTTGCTACTCAGGTGGGATCTCAGCACATAACAGGGTTTCAGAACATTAAAAAAAATGAGCTTCTAAATACCAGTAGTGTTTGTTTAGAATATATAAGATGCTAGGTGTGTTACACAGTAGGATGACAAGCAGAGCTGAGCTGCAACATAGCGTAATATGTTAGGTTGTTTATCTCGTGATAATGGCATGATCGCTGTGATAACATGAGAAATCGCTGTCATGGTTTGCTGAGAAATTGCTTGTTACCATCCTCTTGTTTAAATATGCCTGTGATAGTTCTGAAACTATTTATGGGACTATTTGGAGGTTTCTCCTTAATTGACCTTCCAGATTCTACTTGAAAAAAAAAAAAGCTCCTGTGTATGTGTGGGAAATTCTTGGTTATGTCTTATATGTGCCGAGTTGTCTTTTGTACAGCTTCCCAGGGTTTTGCAGATGTGTAATATTGAGCAGATTTTTTCTTTGTAGTGTCTTATAGAGATCCAGTACCTTGTCTCACAAGATGTGATTGTGGGGAAAAAAGGGACTAATGACTAACAAGGAATAATCTCCCATTAACACAACTCATCCCTTTCTTTTTCCCTCTGCCATGATCAGAGTGTATGCTGTAGTTGTTGCTATTGAATGTTGGATTATCAACTGCAGTATTTTGAGTTGATCAAAAAAAATGGTTTGTTAATCTCCTTGTGTCTGAGAGTAAAGAAGAGATGGTCTGCTTTAGTGGAATTTCCTGGGAAAATGAATCCCGCCCAGGAGGTACCTCTCCTCTGGTCCCAAGAACCCCAAAATACTGAATGTTCATCCAGCAGCAACCAAAATGTTTCTCCAGCTTGAGAACTTTGAAACACTGGTCCTCGTTGCTGAAACACTGTCCCCATTTTGCAGTATGTTCAGAAAGCGAGAAAGTCTAGTCTGGGGAAGAAAAAGCTGGAAACAAATTCCAAAGTATCTGTGTTGCTCCTGCCTATGTCCTTAGGAGATGATAGCTCAGGTCATCACGTCATAAATTATTAGAAGCCTGAAGACAAACTCCAGGGGCGCCTCACAATCAACCAGTTAGCTGGTATTTTCTATATCATGAAGACACAAGCAACTGTCTTCTTACCGTGATCTTGAGCTGCGAGTGAAGCAATGGTAATTATTTTAATCACCGAGAGACAACTTCTTTTTGTTTTTAGTAGTAGGCATCCACAGAGTATCGGGTTAAAACTACAAAAGAGAAATTATCTCTGTATCCTTCTGCGCTTTGCAACATTTCAGTGATCTTTGTAGTTTACTTAATCTAGCTGAATGGTCTGCTGATGTGGGAAGTGGGGAAATTGAGGTGAAGGATCACAGCATGACATTAAAATTGGTGTAGAACTCCAAGCTTCCCAGCTTCTACTTTATTCCTTCAGTTGACATTGCCAAGAGAAAGCGTAACGGAAGTTACTAACGTGATAGAAGTTTCCATTAGATTCTCTTTCCAAAAGCAAAATAGGGTCATTTGGAGAATAACCTTTTGAACGTAAAATGTTAATGACTGTTGAGGTCTGGACAGGACAGATATGCTCCATTTACACAGCCTTAGCTTCAGGTTATCAGAAGTATATGAAACATAGGCAGCTATAAAATAACTCATTACCCCATGGAAACAAAAATGTCCCATACCTTCAAAATTTCATTTAAAGTCCATCAGCGTTAGCGACAGACCTTTACAAATGTTGTTTCCAGAATATTGTTACCATTATTGGTGATATCATTTGACCAGATTTGCAACTGTGTAACGAAGACTGGTACAAATGGCCATTAGGAAATTATTCATCAGGGAAAGGGAGTGTTGTGGTTGGGAGTGTGAGGTTGGCTGATTTTATTTTAGACAATAACATTTCAGCTTGAGGATTGTGATCTTTGACTTTCTGTGCTGTATGTCTGGTCACACAAGTCTTGTTTCTCCTGCAAGGAGGAGACAGGATGACTTGAGCTCTTTATGAATAAAGAATAAAGTGAATACTGTGGAGGTGTGGGCAAGGTTAATCCTATTTGCACACTGTGGGAATCCATGTAAAGAAAAACCAAGGCTCTATTTGCTTGTGTATTTGTCAGGAGTGTTTAATAAGTGTGCAAGTACTTTGACTGGGAGTTTGTAATTTGTGCAAAGGTTTTTAACCAAATTGGCCCAAGTATCTTCTGGATGCCTGTCCTAACTGCTGTTGAATACTGGCACTTCTTAAAGCCATGACTGCTAATGAGCCTGTGGTGATAGACTGGCTACAAGAATCCTATTAGTGAGGGTCTTTGAGAGAATCTCTAGATTAAAAGGGAAGTTTGTGTCTTGACAGGTGTTTTTAGACTAGTTGGGGTTTTTTTTAAATGTTTCTTGATCCTCTCTGGTTTTTTTTGGTTTTTTTTAACGAATATATATGTCAAAAGGTGGAGTGAGAGAAGGGGCGGACTCGTTTCCAGAATGTATTTATGATTTAGCAGGACTGAAAGAGAAGTGAATTTTAGTAGTGCGTGCTCAACAACAACCGTGAGACTTTACACGCTGCTAAAAATCACTGGAGACTGCGATGGACACTGAAGCCAGAAATTATCATGGTAATTTGGCTGCCTGCCATTCTTTTACTGCCTTTTGCTAATTTATGTACGGTATTGCATGATGGTTGTTCGGAAAGTAGGCAGCTTCATGAATGGTGCCTTTTATTACAAATGTAACTGTCAGATTTTATTTCGTTTCCTAAATTATAATGCTTACCCCTGATATTCACATGACAAACACTGTGACCCGTAGCGCATATCTCTGGGGTTAGGAGACGCAAAAGGAGCCTTTCTTTTATACGTTTGGGCTCATTTGAATGTGTTTCCCTTGAGGGGAAATCCCACATTCATACAGGTCCCAGATAAAACCTCTCATTTCGTTTCCCAGAAGAGAGGCAGCGAAGGCAGCGGCATTTAGTCCCTGAAGAGTGAGCTGGAGCAGTTTCCCGCTTGATGACTGTCAGTGCTAATGCTGGGTGCTAAAATAAATGCTCCACAGTACATTTAAGTTGAAAACGCGGCATTCTAAAGCTGCTTGAGGTAGTTAGCTGTATCGAGGCAACTTTCTAAGAGAATTAAATGAAAGAGTCAAGAGTAAAACATCCATTCGGGGTGCACTGCGGCGTGGGTGTGGGGAGGGACAGATGGAAAGGGTAAAACCAGCTGAAAGGAAGAGAAATGTTCCCAGCAAAATGGCTCAATGTGTTTTCAAAGAACAAAAGTAGAAACCCACGTTGGATATATGACTTAATTTATAGAAATTTTAAATTGTTATATAATTGGAGCTTTCCCATGACATTAGCAGTGTAAAAGTTAATGTTTAACAGGCTTTATCACCCCAATGGTGTGTGTATGCCCGCCTTCTGCATAACACCGGCTAATTTTGCTGTTACACTTTGATAATTTCTTCATTTCTAGTGAGTTTGGTTTTGAAATATCTGCCAACTCTGTGAATTCCAACAAGCATTGGCATGAGTAATGAGTCAAATGTTAGAGCAGCATTATTCTTTGACAGTTCTAAAAGGATTATATAACTAGAATTTTAAATAATAATTTTGAAATGTGTAATTTAAAAGGTCCTCATGTTCTGTAAATGGTTTAATTTTTCATACCATTTAATTGACATTGCAAAAGAATCATTAAGTCAATGATGATTAAACCAGCACTTTTATGGATCAAACTCTCTTTTGGAAGAAATTTAGTCATCGTGAAAGAGATATAGATATATATTTTGAGGATGCTGCAATAGAAGCAGGGACTGAATAGGCCTTTCAATAAATCTCTGCCATTGAATCTAACCTGGAACCCCCTTCTAGTCAATCCGAGGCCAAGGCACCTCTAGAGTCAGCTCTGGAGATTGTGGAAAAAAATCTGTGGCGCCTTCACAACATGACACTCACTTGAGGAGAGACTCATTTCACCCATGTGGTTTCAGCACAGTTTGAACCAGATTCTAAAGAACCGGGGATGTAATTAAGTTATTGAGTGTATTTTCATGTTGATACTAATATGCTTAATTTTCTGTGTAGTAAACTTCTGCACTCATTAAAAGTAAGTAACAAAGTTTTGCTTGGCTTTGTGGTGCTAAGTTTCAAAACTCTGCACACCCGAGGCACTTGCTGCAGATCTATACACTTTTTCTTACTTTGTAAGAACCCTTCACTGTATTGCATCAACAGATATTTTTGGTTTTACTAAAAATTGCAATACTCAAATATATGGTAGGTCCTGAAATAGGAAAAGGAATAGTACCTAGAAGTGTTTTGTCTTTCATTCTTTCCAATTCCCTTAAACGGTGCAATGGTAGAGTGTGTAGTGGGTTTTGTTCCTTTTGAAGCTGGCGAGACTACGTTATCCCACCCTGTATCAAAGAGGAATGGTAGCAGTACAGACTCAAGTGGAATAGTCTCATCTAAAATCTTATAGTACATTTAACTGTGGTTGCTAGATACTTCGGGTTTAAGTCATCTGCTGGAGAGTTTCTGTGAAAATGTGAGCTTTATTGAAAAGAAAATATGTAAAAAATTCCCAGTTATGGGTAACATCAGTAGAGCAAGTTACGTAAAAGATGTTCATAAAGAGGAGAAAGAAAGGACATCAGAAATGAAGGAATGATAAACACAGAAAAGCAAGTATTAATGTATCAGGTCAGGAAATAGTATTACTCTGACAGGGTTGGTGATAACACGGAATTGAGATAGGATGGGATTACAATAAAAATGAAACCTGCAAAGTCAGGAATTGCTCAGAGAAGAGAAATAACTGGAAGTAGGAGCAGATTGTCTAAGAACAGAATATAACTGATGTCCCAGTATGAAAATTCACCCTGCATTGGGATGATATGGCTGTATTGTCAATTTTATTATATTAAGTTCCCTTAAGTAATATTGCTGTTAACTAAACTTAAAAATTCACTAAGCCAAAGGTAAAAAATTATCAGAGAGAGAGGAAAAAAAAACCCCTCTAGAATATGATTATGAAATATAACTGGGCCAAGAAATCCAGCATCTATATCTAAGTTCTCAAACCTCTCAATGAAACAATTTAGCAAAAGCTTGGAAAAATGTATGCCTTGTGACATTTTTCTGATGATCAGTCAATCTGAATTGTACTGAACATGACTCTGTTCTTTTCCTGAAAGAAAAAAAAAAACCAAACCAGGAGCTCGTCCACCCACATCTCTGTAGCTGAAGGTTTGCCACTAAGTACCACGGTCATTGACAATAAAGAAATTTTCCAGACCTAGCAAAGTTTCTGTAGAACTTAGTAGTTCCCATGCCACATTTGTTCAGCCTGTGTCATTAGCAATAATAATAAAGAAAAATCACTGGCTCCAAATACACAGACTGTTCCCAGATATACACACAGAAACATATAAATCTGGACTAAATGTCAGCACTTAAAAGGTAAAAAGGCTAATTGCAACTAAAGCAAATTAGTCCTTCCCCTAAAGATAAGGAAACCAGATCCTGTATATCTCTCTCATCCCTGGCCCCATGTCCCACTTAATCATGTTCCCTAATCCACATTTCTTCTGAGTTACATTCCCTATTTGCCCTCTTTTTTTCTCAGAACTCCCTCTAGTTTTCATGCAGCCCTCTCCACTCTTCACCTCCCCGTTCCCTGGCTGCTCCCGGGGGGGGTCACCGCCAGCTTGCCCCTGGGAGATCCTGCA
>NW_009260403.1:240507-254558 GCF_000687185.1 Egretta garzetta | reverse complement strand
GTTTTCATGCAGCCCTCTCCCCTCTTCACCTCCCCGTTCCCTGGCTGCTCCCGGGGGGGGTCACAGCCAGCTTGCCCATGGCAGATCCTGCAGGACGTTCCCCTCCAGGTGGAGCAGCCGGCCCTTCACCAGCCCTTCATAGGTGCAGTAGGATCCTCCCTCACCTGCCTCCTTTTCAACTCATTCCTCTGAGCAGAAATGGAGAAACCACGGTAGGAAATTTCCGCAACAGAAGCAAATTGAGAAACCTAAGTAGAGAGGGGTGACTTTAGTTCAGTCGTTTTGTTTTAGCACCAGAAAGCAGATGAAAAGCCCTATAGATCAGTGTTTCGGTTATGCTGATTCTGTTAACTTCATTGCTGACTTCACCGTCAGATGCATTTATTTTACGAGCCAGGATTTCAGCCAGTCTTAGTCAAAGCAGAGCTCTTCTGCCCGTCCACATACACTTTACAAGAGCAGATCTTTCAGCTGCCTCTCTGCTGATGGTCTGCTGGGGCCGTGCCAAACCGTCGGGGAGGCGTCTTCCTGTTCTACTTATGTATGAAGTATCATAGCACTTATGGGAGGCCAAATAAATTTAAATAGTGGATCAATCTACAAAATCTTAATTTGAAACTGCAATGATTTCTTTGGAGGGGAACAGCTGAGTCCTTGCTAAAATGATGGGACTTTTAAAGCCTTTTTCCAGGCTGGTGCCAACAAGGTAGGGAGACACAAGAGTTTGCAGAGCAGGTGAAAGATACGGTGTTCCCTGAACAGCTGAGGGCAAGATATTACGCAGGGGATTTTCCTGTGTATTGAAAAAGGCCCTTACTGTCATGTTCTGTTTGTAGTATTTTCTTTGTCACTTGAAAAATCCATAATTTTCTCTGCTGAAGTTTTCCCTCGGCTAACTTTATTCTTTCTTTCTCTTTACAAGAGTGTGCGATTGAAGTACTTACTAGTTACTCTCCTGCTAATCCTTACCTTTCCATGGGGGGCTGGTAAGCCTAACTTTTGAAACGTGGTCTATTTTATCTGTAAGGAGCACATAAATGCAGAATATTTTAGTGCATTTTTTGCATCCAGAGTAACTGGCAATTATGTCTAAACTGGACTTCATTCTGGAGCAGCAGGAGCCTCAGGGCAGCAGTAGCTTCTAAACATGGCTCTTGTCTGTCTGTGGTATTTGTCTTGTTCTGCTACCGTTGTCCTTGAATACAATTTTTAATGTATTTATCTCAGAGCATTCCTTGTGCATCCGTTGTCAGTGTTTTAGAGAGACTGAAAGATGCAGTAGTTGTGAAGAGTGTTTTTAACAGTGTTAGGATTCAGTTAATAATTCCCACATCTGGAGACTCATCATGAAACCATGGCGAAACCAATGAACCAACCAAAAAAACATTTAAAAAAGCTCCACTGGAAAAACTTGATCAATTCTTTGGAATGTTTCTGCAAACTCAGTTGCCCATCTCAGGACTTTGGCTACTGCTCGTGTGGAGTATTGCTCCTTTGCACATGGTGTAAGTATTTATTTGCCCTGTAAAGCTTTTTGAACAACCCAAAATCTTGTATTGCATACTGCCATTTTAAGCAGATGCAGTGGTTTAAGGAGTCTGCACTGAGGAGATGATCCATGAGCTTCCTCTGCCTTATGTTGTAGCCCCTTATAGAGCATAACATCTGGTGCTTATATTAGTCTTATCTTCAGACTGCTTAATGGCTCTAATAACGTGGCTGCAAGGCTTTACATGAGTGAAGCGGGATTTGGGAAAACTTAACCTTGACTGTTGCCATTACAAGAATGTTAGCAAGTGTGATGTTCTTTTTTTTCTTTCCCGTTTTAAATTTGTGCTGTATTTTGCTATTAGTAATTTATAATAAATTGCTGTCTTGGAAGTGTTATTAAAAATACAACTAACTTTCTTTTACTTTCCTTTAAGGTCTTGTAAAGTCCAAAATATTTTCATTGACTTGGCTGTATGAGATGCTACTGAAAAATCTGACTTCCTTTTTTCCCTTCTTTTTTTTTTTTTGGTATTTTGCTATTTTATTTAACAGCTCAAGTTTGTGTCTATTCCTGCCTATCAAATCAGGAAAGCTTTATTTTAGCTCTGTGGTGAAAATTCTATCTAAACAATTTTATTTAAGGGTGGTTTTGGTTTGGTTTTTTTTTTTTTTTTTTTTTTGTAAAATATTTCCTGGAAGAGAAATTTGGAATACAAGCACATATGGCCTGCTTAGGATCTTATTTCAGGGTTGCTCAGAATACTTACATAAGTAGATAGAGAGAGGGGGATGATAGAAATTTGGTGACCATTGGCTTCCTGTCTCGCTGGTGCTGGTGCATTAGCCCTTATCAGCGTTGGAAGAGCAGCCACAACATAGCCGGTGTAGGGATTGGATCGATACCTGGCAAGCAGCCTGAAGGTCAGATAAAGTACTTAGGCAGGCAGTATGCCAGGCTAAAGAGATGTCAAGAAAATCAATTAGATACTAAAGAAAGAGCAGCAAGCTAACTAAAAATCCAATCTTGAAAGGCTCTTTATATTTTGAAGTCAGCTTATTAGTGTTAGCTATATCTTTATCTCTCTAATAAAATTACGTTTGTTAAGCAATTAAAACCAGACTCGGGTCACACAAGGCCAGCACAAAACTGACTGCGAACACCTGTACAGTACTAGATTAGGAATAGCTACAAGTGGTGGAGATTAAATCCAACGGCTTTCAGGGTACAGCATTGCATAACTTGCGATTAATCTGCTCCCCTCCTCCCCATATTGATTACTTTACCTACGTGCATTTGGCATATATCTTAGATACTTTCTTCTCTGAGTGGTAATGGAAAGCATAGACTTTGAGTTTGTCTGCTGGTGCCAGGTAGTTTACTTAATAAATTATAGGCTGTATGAAGTCAATAAATAGAAGAGAAATTCAGAGGGGTGGGTCGTCCCTTAGCTTTCCTCTCCCCTCCCCAAACCATAGCAGAGCACACGAAGGAGCGTAACATTTTACCAGGTTAGCAGCCGTAAACACAACTGCTGTGGGTAAGTGTGTTGCAGGAACACCTTTTGGTACCAAAAAGCCCTTGCTCTCAGCGCGGCCACGTGCAGTGGGGAAGCTGCTCTCCTGCCTGGGCACAGGCGCCCTTCTCTGCTCTCCTCTGCTAAAAAGTACCCAAGAGAGAAGAATTTCACCACACGTTGCTACCCGAAAAGAAACTCACGCTATTTGTTCAACATTGAATTTACTGGCAAAAATTCTTAAATTAATTCCTGTCAGCTAATCAAGCTGCCCAAGGCTTGAGCATGTGGAAGTGTACAAGTTTGGAAGTATGATGCACCTTTTCCCCAAGCAGCAAGTAGATCGTGCACAGCAGAGCAGGGTCCTTGAGTCCTTGTTATGTGTCACACCGCTGCCACGTTGTCCCTCTTAGCCACGATGTGGTGTGCTGGCTCGTGCCCACTCTGATGCGAGTTGTAACCCTCAGAAATTGAAGCTGAGGTTGGTTGAAAAGAAGCAAATTCCAGCTAGAAGAAAGGTATGTGTGGTTTTTTGGCAGAGTTCCCAACCACTCGAACCGCCTGCATTGTTGCTGTAGACTCTGTCACAAGACATCTTTGAGTAAAATTCTGGCCTTTGGTGTAGTCACGGACTTTGTCAGCTTTTCAGGGATAGCATTTCACCTCCGTTGTCTATGACTGAATATATCAATTAAAGGTAGTTCATCTTGTTGCTTATATTATGTTCATCTGTGGACAGAATGTTTGATGGCATGTTGGTTTTGTCAGCCTGCGTTTGGGTTGACTGCTAAATCCCATTCCCACTATTTTCCACAAGGCTTCTGGAATTTGTACGCTCTCTTTTGACTGGCAGTTCTCAACTTTGTTAGCCGGAAGCTGAAAACATCATGTGGTTTGCATGCCCATATGTGTGGGTATGTGGATGTATATGCACGTGCATACATGTGCCCTTCATACATCACTGTGACAAATTCCTAGGACTGATGGTGGTGATGATGATGATGATGTTAATAATAATAATAATAATAACAACAACAATAATAATAATAATAATTCCCTCTTCATTTAACTTCATATGGAGACACAGAGTTCAATACATATTCATGAAAGAACAAAAAGTATACATAATTAATAAGGTTAATTTATTTTATTCAGATTCTTACTGGATGACTGAGGAATTAGAATAAGGAAGCAAAATGGGCACAAATAATGACAGCAGAAATTTGGTTTGCCAGTGAAAGGGCTCGCGTTCTTTCTTCATTTGGTGCTCATTTTCCTGCTCAGATGTATTTTGTGATAACCTCAACCTGCAGTTTCAGCACATTTAGTTAATCTGAACCTTTTGTTACCAATTATCTCATTAGCAAAATATTGTAGGAAATAAGTAATGTAGGTCTTCTCATACCTACATTTTCTTTCCAAGTGCTCTGTCTCCTTGCCAGGACAAATCTATAACATTCTTGTCAGTATTCACTAAGATTATTTTTTTTACTCAAATCCAGACTTTATTGCCTGGCCTATAAATTGATTCAGTCCCAAAGGATATAAAATCTTTCAGAATTCAAAATGTTGCATTTTGAAATTTCAAAACCAGTAAACAAAATCAGGAAATTTCCATGACCATACGCATTACCAGTTTTGACCTGCATTGGCCAAAACACCTCAAATGTCCAAATTTTGCCTGTATAAAGAAAAATGCCATTAAATCTTCCCTTCTGTCTGCCTCTTCCAAATATCTGTGTATTTTCCACAGGACCAGCTTTATTTGACGGAGATTTATTTTAGGAAGCTGGTGAGGAACTCCACATATTTAACATACATATATACATATATATATGCGTGTACGTGTTATCTAAGGAGTACTGCAAGTAGCAGACAAAATAGTAGCTTTGAAGAGTGGTGGCAGTGATGTATGCACAGTAAATTAGGAAGATTTGTGTGAAATCCTTTGTACTGTTCTGGAGATCAAATGTAAATCTCTATAGTGAATGAATGTTACCTATTATGGATATTAAACAGAAGCTAAGCCTTCAGTATGAAATAAGGAGAACGCAAGTAAATGAAGGATAATAATTTAATTATGAATGTTCCTTTTTTGAACATTAATAGATACTCATGTCTTATTCAGAATGATTTGTAAACTTGTGTCAAGGATTTTTATAAATTTCAAGTGACTCTGAAGGCATGATATAGTCACTACAGTTTTGATCTCTGCTTCGTCCGTAAGCCCTGGGGATTCATACTGGGCCAGGACTACAAGGTCCCACCTTGTCCCATTTCTCTCCAATGAAATGTCCTGTATCCCTGCTGGTGGGGAACACGGATGGTGTTCCACATCGAGCTGTGTATTCAGCAGCCCAGCCTGCTGGTTTACACCCAAATCAGTGATGGTTTAAGTTACTGTGTCCAAATGTCCCAGAGCGGCTGTTCAGCTGATTCCTCCAGGTGGACACCAATCTCATCTGTGGAGGAGAAAGGCAAACGACCGAGGTCCTTCAAATCATTTGGTCGTGAATTGCCAATCCATTCAATTTATTCAAGTAACGTCTACTTCTCCAGGTGTCTGGCCGTGACTGTGGGGTCGGATAATTACCTCCTGATACTACAATTTGGCAGTTCATTTCTCATATTTTCTCAGTAAAACTGAACAGCGTTTAAGCACTGAAAATGTAAAACTCTGGTTCTTGTCAAAAACCAGTCCTTGTTGCCTATGCATATTTAATGAACGCAGTATCACTAAGAAATATTTATTCTTTTCAGTGATGTCACTTTTCCATGAAGGATGTTTTTTTTTTTCTCTTTGCAAAGAAAACCAAGCATTTTAGGATCATAAAAATATAACAAAATGGGAAAGTCTGTTCTGGCATTGACAATCTGATTACACCATCTCAAAGAGAAGGCCCAGATAGCTGGGCTCTAGTCAACTGTTACACAAAAAGCATGGCAACCCTTTCCAACCCAGCCCAGCATTAGTAGCGAGCAGGAAAACAGGAGGTTACTGCATGCGTTTGTGGTTTTGCAGCTTCTATAGAAGTGTTCTGCCAGTAAGTGTTTCAAAGCTAATTCAGTTTTTTCGCAATTCTGTGGATGATTTGGGTGCTTTGACACAAGAATTCACCAATTAAGAAACAAGCAAAAAGACTTTTAAATAAAACTTACCACATTTGTTCAAGTCATTGAAAAGCAGGAAATTACTGTTGCTCTCCAAAAAGCAGCTGTGTGTATACAGTGACATTTTATTTAATGATTCAAATTATAGCATAAATATACATTGTATTACTTGTTATTCTCATTTGTATTACAATGTGGCAAAAGAGCCTTCAGCGTAGATGTCAGCTGTAACAACTGAGGCTTTATACAGGAGCAGTAAGAAACCCAGACCTCAAAGACATTAACAAACATTTACTGTCTTTTAGATTCTGATGCTGAAGGAGTTTAGATTTACTTTTTGAATCCCATCGCACTATGTGCTGGTCTGCATCTCACTTGGTGTGGCTCTGTGTTGTTATTTAATATTAAGGTGAAAAAAAAAAATATTTTAGGCTTCATTCATGTTAAACTTGCAAAAAAAAATTGAATACCCCAGCAGCAAAAATAATCATACACAACTGAAGTAATGGATCCACAAGTTATTTAAGGATATACCCTCCTTGCCTTCCAGATACTGTCCAGGGACATTTATGACACGGATATGATGTCCTCCAAGCTTAGCTATTTGACCCAAAAGGTTGGCACGGTCTCCAGTCCCTGGGTTGCAGAGATGCTGGATGCCCGGGAAGTCTTGCTCCCATCTCCTAACTGCTGCTGTGGCATTAGCGTGGCTTCTCAGATAACCTGCTCTCAAACCACTTCAGTATATTAAGGTGTTACAAACTCGACCGCAGGCAAAACTACTGAGGCAGCTGCTGGAGCGCTGAGCCTTGGTGTATTTAAATGGATGGCGAGTACCTGAGAATCGTGCAACAATTAATTCCCTTGGAAAGAATGCGGCTGGGCTAGTTGTAGTGTTTCCTGCTTAGGAGGGTATCTGGGGAACAGTAAGGAAAAGATCCCAATTCAAAAGAAGCAGCAATTCAGCTGGAGGTCTTAGACCCTGCAGAGTGCCTGGTGTGAGCTCCTGAATAGGCTGGAAATATAAAAAATAGATGGCTGACGTTGTTTGAGTGATGCCTGATGAATAATGAACTGTGAGCACGAACTGTGGCATTAAGGTCATTCTGTATTTTAATTATAGAGGGGACTGTACATTATCTAATTATCTGCATTCAGTCTTTCAGAGAGAGTGAGAAGCCTTCTGCCTGCGGAGGCGACTGGCCGCGGCCTCAGCATCGGGCTGGCGCAGGAGGTGGGAGTTGACTGGGCTACTAAAGCTCCCTTGCTCCCCTGGAAATCCATGCTTGATGGGTTTTGGAAAGAAACAAGAAACCTAACAAATCATCAGACACGGTAGATGCAGACGTAATCAGCTTCGTGAGCTCAGAGGAGTGGTACTGGAGTGCCAGGGCTGCAGCATCCTCAGGAGATGGATGCCTGGAGCCACTCCAGAGCATGGGATGGGATTTGCTGCAAAGAGCTGTAGGGTACAGTGTTGTGGGATCATTGCTTCTCTTTGTGCACATTCTTGAGGCCTTGGCTGCACTGGAACTTTGTAATTGTTCCTTTTTTGGGTTTAGATTTAAACTGTTCGGTTGATTTATGTACTGAGAGGGCTCCAAAGTGTACCTTGCCCTCTGGGCCTTTGGGAGGTGTAAGCCCAAAATCCTGTGGCTGGCATGGGAACCCTGGTTTAAAAGCCGAGAGGATGGTCTATGGCGTGTGCTCTCTGCTCTAGCACTGATACTCTCACAAGAGAATTCATTTCTTCAAAGCCAGGCAGCAGCTCAGTTTAAAACCATTTATATGAAAGGAGATTCTCCGGGAAAGAGAATACACTGCTATTGCGCTTTTATAATACAGCGATACCTTGTGCTCTTGCAAGGGAGCTCTGCTCCTCGCTGCCAGTTGCTGTCTGTAGGCAAGTTTAGTAAGGAAAAAGAGGTAGAAGAAAGGAATGAATTCATGCATAATATGTATCAACTTCAGTACAATTCTGAGAACTTCAGCTATGTTTAGTGCATTAATAATAATTAAGTATACTTATCCTGCCCTTGAGAGCAGTTTATTTTGCTGACAGTTGCTTCTTACATGATGACATTGCAGACAATAGCTGAGAAAAAAAGTGCTGCTTTATTTTTTCATTTTGACAAGACCAGTATGGGTTGTATTTAGTATACGGCAATATATGGTAAAGCTATTAAAGAGATAACTTTCTTGAAATGAATATTTAAGATGGACACATGCTGGAAGGCTGGACCACAAGCATGGAAATTCATTAATTGATTTAAAGGCATCTTAGTTATTTATTTTTAAGAGTTTAAGGACATCTTATTTATTTATTTTGAAGAGCAAAGGTGGTGTATATTTTGGTTCTGTAAGCTTTTGAACTTTTTTGGCTGCATATTCTAAATGCAGAAGAAATCGCTTGCCTATTTTTTAGTCTAGAAAGCTCAAAGATGTTACTTGTAGTTAATTTTCCAGCAAAGAGAAACTCAGTCATGTGAAGGAAAATGACACCAATTTTATTCAGTCCATCAGCACTGATAATACACTTGTAGAGAACCATCTGCATTGATGGGATAGTATTTATGTACATCTACATGTAAATCAATCTGTTTTTTTCCTGAATCACCACTTGGAGAGATTTGCGTTTTTTAGGGTTATTTGTGATATATTTTTTATTGTTGTTGTAGAAGAGGTAAGATAAGGACCAGTCTGTAGTACTGGAAAACAAGAAGGGCACATCAGCTTTGTTTTAAAATGCTTAGCGGTTGGGGATTCAGTGTACATGTGGAAGCAATCTGAATTATCATGTCTTGAAGATGGGCAAGGAAATGATTAAGTGATTCTATTTCTATGCAGATTGGGGCTACGTAATTAAACACGTACTTACAGACAAAAGCAGAAATGAAACTGCTTCCTCAGTTTGGAGAAAAATAATAGGAAAGAATATAAAATGGTGTGAATAAAGAAATAAATGGGAGCAATAAATGGCCAGTCAATAGGGTGTTTTGGAATTAGAGAAGGTCAAGCTAACCCAATCTTTTATTCTATTTTTCCTTTTTCTGAGACTGCAGGTTGGGCTCAAAAAGATAATGTAATAAACCTAAGCTTAAATAAAACTTTGAAGTGTTGATTAAGAAATATAAATCATTATCTGGCAGATATGAAATAAGTTGAGCTGGCTAGCTGTCTGGCTTCAAAGGATAGCTTAAACAGATAACAACCGGGAATTAAGTTCCTAGTAGAGAGACTTGCAGGTTGGTTCTAGATCCGCTGCTGTTTCATGTTTTTATCAGTTACCTAGAAGGAAACAAGAAACCATTACTGATTGTATATTGATACATATGGAGAGATAAATAGATAGATAAGGAGATATTCTATGTCAAAGCATGTATCATGGTCTCACAGGCGTATGATAGAGAAGAGGGAGAGCAAGGTGCAGTGAAGAGGCCACGTCATTGACCTAGCGTGTGTTCAGTTTGGGTTCCCCAGCCTGGGATGGGCACGGACGTGCTGCAGTGAGTCCAGCAGAGGCTGGAGCTGGATGGGGCTGGAGCACGGGATGCCCACAGAGAAGCTGAGAGGGCTGGGTCGTGCAGCTGGGAGGGCAGCGATGGCCGAGGACAGATCTGACGGCTGGATGAGGACAGCAACCAAAGAGCTTGGTCTAACCAGACCAGCCCGGAGGAGAGGTTGGACCAGAGGCCTCCCAAGGCCCATTCCAACCTCAGTTATTTGGTGATTTGTGTTTGGCCCGAATGCGAACTCTGACTGTGCGGGTTCAGTCCTAGTATTCACCATCCTTATTCACAGGAGTTCAGAAGAACTAAGAGCATTGCTAAAATGCTGGCAAATGGCTTTACAGGGAATGTGTATATTCTCTTTATGTGGAGAGTGTGATGTATTGGTCTTATCAAATTAGAAACTGCGCAATGACCTCATCTATAATAAACTATGTGGTGTATAAAACATTATTTAGCAGATGAAGGTATAGTGAGATCCAGGACCAGAAGTTGAAACTAGGCAAACTTGACTGTAGGTAAGGTGCACGTTTCACAATTGGGTGTGATTAATCATTATTCGTATGGTCTATGGGTGCAATGCCACATTACTTTTGATTTTGATCTAACTGCTGTCTGCTTCTAGAGCAGTAGACCTGTTTGTGTTCCCACAACCTCTTGGTGACCGAGTTTGGTTATGTGAAATGAAATATAATGTGAAGCTTTGCTCTAAGTTATACTGGGAGGTAAGCTAAAGGAGTACAGTGGTCTCCATTGCACATCTGTAAACCTCCCTTCTTCGCTGGGTTGCCAAAGGCTTTTGCAGTCATGTTCTTGCTGCGCTCAGGCAGCCTTTGGAGTTCCCCAACGAGTTTCTAATGGATCAGAGGAGAGGAGCAGTTTGGTAGAAATCAGTAATCCAGATGGAAAGATCAGGGAACAACTCTACAATAAATTATGAATAAATGAACATTTGCCCAAATTACCTAAAATGCAGCTAATGAAACTAAGGTGCATTCTGCCTCGGAATGGGTCTGAATGTGTTCTATCTTTTAAAATGCTATGTTTGGTTTCTGAAATGTGTAAACTCTCCCTGCTTTTCTGGGAAGCTGGGTCATTAGGACCATCTTGTGTATGTCCTGTGTCCTTTACTGGTCTTCTGTGTGTTGCTGCACGCGTCGGCCCCCTTGCCTTGCTATTCCTGTTCTCTATCTACCTTACTCCTCATTCTCATTTGATTTATATATACTAGCAGTTTATTTTTTAAATAGCAGTCCAGTAACATAGGACTTAGGTGGGGAGAAAATTTTCTTTTTTCTTAGTTTCCCCTCCTTAGGAAAAGTGCTGAGTAAACAACAGTTTGTGATCAGTTATTAGCTGGGCACCCTTTCTGATACAAAGAGTAGACATGCGTCGGGCTGGCTGCGTGCTTGTCTGAAAGCTTCTTCTTTGGATATGTGTGATTAATTCAGCTGCACTCATAGGGTTGCTTTTCTTCTGGATCATTTGATATATTAGGTAAACTGCTTACTAAGATATCATGTAGCTGAAGCTCGCATTGTTTCATGGAGAGCACTGACAGTCCCGCTGAATTTATAGCCCTGATTGCCAGACGAATGCTGAGGCTTGTTTCAATTGTAATTCAATGTACTGCCTACATCCCTCTGGTTAGAGTGTACGGCGGGGAAACTGTTTATGTTGTGGAATTACTTTCTGACATTGATGCATGAGGAAATTATTCCACCAAACCTGAAAAAGACGGTGCATGCTGTAAGAAATTCAGTGGAGTAACCAGGATAAGGGTAACCTTCCAGACCAGCCAAAAGCATGAAAGTCTTTCCAAGGATTTGTGTCATCCAAAGGCAATCGTGTGGTGCTCTGCAAAGATTCCTCCAGGACAGTCACACTTGAAATTCCTGCAGATTAGCCTCTCATCAAGTCATCGGGATACCGCTATTTGAATAAACACAGCTGTTGTTTTCCAAGAAATACGGCAAAGAGCAGCAAGGAAAAAAGGGACAATTGTTGCTAAATGCCAAGAAACTCAAGCTGGCATAGTTCTATTTAGGAGAATTTGGCTTTCTGGAAAGCCCTTTGCAACACTGTGATTTCACAGAAAAGAAAAAACCTACCTATCCTATATCAGTCTCATTCATGTTTTTATAAATTCAATATGATATGGGACAAATTTTCAGGTTTGTTTTTTTGTTTGGTTTTTTTTTCTTTCAAAAACATTTCAGCTTCTCACAGCTTCCATTTCTGCTCCTGTTCTGATCTGCATTTTAACCAGAAAAGGGACATTAATGCCAAAATACTTGATTCCAGTTTGCTTCCCTCTCTGTCTTTCTTTATGTCTCCTGCCTTGCTTGGAGTTGAGCTCAGACCTGGGAGAGAACTCATCATTTGCTTATTATATTGCCATCAACATGCATCATAGCAGTTTAATCTGTTTTGTCCTCAATTCCCCAGAATACGGAGGCCGTATGGTATTTTCTGTTGTCTCACAGTAACCAGCAGCTGCACAGATGTCCATCGCACTCTGGCCTGAGCATGCATTAATGTTCCCGAGGCTGCAGAGAAATGGGGAGTTTAGAGCCACCTAGTCTGAATTTCCTATCCTCTGATCTTGTGCCAAGGAGATTCAGCCAGAAAAAAATCTCAGAAACCAGAAGCAAGTATGTATATAAAATCTGTTCGGGAATATTATGAGTTAGGCCTGAGCATACAGACATAATGGGAAAGAAATGCATTAGACTTTGTGTTTCAGATGGATTTATTTTTATAATAACTTCTCCTAGTTTCTTAGTCCATAGTAGAGAGAAACTTGATTATTTTGGAAATAAAAATGTCCCTCCAGCGTTCTTTGTTCCTGATGATGTAAAGATCCAGAGAAAAATTAAATAGGACTAGGATATTTCTTCAAAAACATCCCCAGATTACACTTCTATGGCATCTCACTCCAAAAAAATCTGCAAGCTCTATAAAAAATGTAATTAAAGGCTTCTTTTTTGAGTTTTGGCTTCTACAACATCTTTTTCCCCCCAAATAATACAGTGTACTGTTTCTTAGTGCAGCCAGTGGACCAATAAAAGACTTGTCTTGAACATGAGAAGTTATGGTTTCAATGATCTGTTGTTCTTTCCTGACTGCCTTGAGGAACCACTCTGCTACCGGCTCATGCAGGCTTGCTGAAGTCCTGATTTTTGACATCAAAGGGACGTGGTTTCATCTTGATAGTTCAAAACATGTCCTACTAAGTGTCAAATTTGGTGCAGTGGGGAAGCTGACTCCTAAGCAGCACCCCAGCCTTTCTCTTTTAAGCACGATGCACTTCTTCCTGTCTCATGCAGCCTATAGACCAGGGAAGCTCTTAGAATCATAGAATGTTTTGGGTTGGAAGGGACCCCTAGAGGTCATCTAGCCCAACCCCCCTCTTACCCTAATATTTTGGAAATCTCATGATCGCTGATACCAGAGCCTGGACAGCTGTGTCTGGAGTGCATGTGATCTTTCATGGGCTTTTTCTCATGGGCTGTTTTTCATGGGATCTTTCTCTCCTCTGAATGGGAGAGGCTCGATTCAGAGACCTGAGGGAGTGGGGAAAGAGATTGATTTGGAAAACAGAGGAAATAGAAGAGTCTTGATGTCATTAAAGTCAGAAAGCGGAGGGAAAGTGGGAGGATAATCATAACATACTTATGGACAGCATAGTGGTCTCACGACAAGGTGGCAACATGGACTGTCAGGCAAAATCCGGGCAAGGGAGACAAGTGAATTTCCTCTGTGTCACTGTGAGGCATCTCATCTCATAAACTTCAGCACTTATTTATCCCCCCACTTTGGCAGGCTACATAGAGCAATTTCCTTAGTAGTTAGAGCATTTTATATCCAAACTGGAAATCATCCTGATATCTCTATTCATTATGGGAAAAACAATGCAAAAATCCATTAGACCTAGAAAAGAGACCTAAGAAGGTACTTGCGATACCAAGCGTCAAAATTGTCACAGGGATGGAAGGAGCGTAACAGGCTTCTAAAAATCACTTAGAAAAGGCCTAGGCTGGCATCCAAAACCATGGTAAAATTTCCTTGGGAGGCAGAGTTATACCCCCTGAGGACTTTTAGGAGACGCCACCTGAAATATAGACAGAATTCAGAACCTTTTAACAACATTTAAAAAGTGAAGTCTGAAAAGTGTTGCTTATTTGTGGGCATAAGGTGGTCTGAGCTGTTAGTGGCATTGCTACAGACCACAGTTCAATGCTCAACTTGTTAAGTAATTAATAAAAGTCATCTTTTGGGGCACAGCTATGTCCTAGTCCTGCGTGTACTGAAAAGAAGAGGAATTGAATTATTTTCCTTGGATGTTACTCAATTGACCTTCCACTGAATAGTCTCTCTCTTCTGCTTTTAAGCTTATTAATCAAATTTCCAACTTCTTCATTCC